>NC_053434.1:74540596-74690476 GCF_007990345.1 Gossypium hirsutum | reverse complement strand
ATTATTGTAATATTTATGCGATGTAGGTTTGCCAACTGAGGTAAGAGGGCTAGGCCCAATTGATTCTCTTATGGGCTATGACCCAAATATATTGTAACGGGCTTTGCCACGTATGCTGTGACTGGACGTATTGTTTCGTAATGGGCTCCGGCCCAGACTGATTCTGAATTCTGTCTATTTACTAACTGTTACTCTAGATCTATTATTGATAAGAAAAGAAAAAACGTGAGCGGTGATTGGATTGATGAGAAAATAGAATCTTGGTCGCGAACAGTGATTCATTGATGATAAAAAAAAGAGAATTCTTGGTTAGTTCTTAATTAAGACAGAAAAAAGGATTAATAAATTCTATTGAGTCTAACTCATAGTGATCATTTATCAAAGAATGATCTGGTTATCAAAAGATTGAACAACCCGGACCAATTACTTGCGATACTTAGTTGACTTCATTAAAAAGTATCTAATGAATTATGAATGTCAATACATCTGTTAGTAGAAGACGGATATCCTTGCTCATATCAAACAATCAGTATCACAAACTTAGTGGGTAATATTTTCATTTCCTGTTTGTGGAAAACCCTTTCGCTCCGCTAGCTCCTCTAGTTTATGATAGGTCTATAGAATCGGACGATCCTATTTGTTCAAATACTAGCAACAAACTCTATTTCCGTTCATTACATATTTCTGAACAAGTTCCTAGATAACAAGCTTAAAGGTTTCTTATTGATGATATCGATAATGATATAGTGACGAATAATGCTGTGAGATTTGATGCAGTGACGCTATGATGATGGTGACGCCTATTGATCGTGACCTTGATACGGAGATGGAGCTTCTAACTTGATGAATGCGTTAACTTGGATTTGATGTCAGAAATAGACCGATTTATATAGGGGTTACAAACTGAGTTTTCGTAAACAACCCATTTATTAACTGTCAGGTAATCCCCAGCGTTTAAGTGGATCGGTTGTCCCAGAGGGACTCGGAGACGACCACACAACTACACATGTTTTTCTATTTCGTTTATTTGTTAAGCACTTTGGTTTTTGATTTGGGTTGTATTAAGGCCTCTTTATTTTCTTAACTTTTTATTTGGGAAATTTATTTAGGTATGCTTAATATCTTTTTGAAATTAGCGCACGATTTTCCAAAACAACAACTGGTTTTCAAAATGTCACTTTTTCGCAACTGTTTAAAAGTAAGCTTCCCGCAACAAGTAAGGTTTTAAGGGAATTAACGTTTCACAAGTTTTAAAATGGCCAGAGGTTTTGAGTAGTAGAAGGGTTTTCAATGAGAACATGGTTTTTTGAAAAACCACTTCAATGTTGACACATCAAATTCGGGCCTAACTCTAGGCCGGGTTTGGGGTGTTACAGCGCATGAAAGTAAGGATTCATAAACACTACTTGCTCATATTTGTTTCTCACCAATCATATAACCATTGGTTTGAATTCACGTTTGATATTTTTGTGTAAAATACACAAGTAGTCATATGCATAATTTACTCACTTTCCTCTTTACTAAACATACAACGTAAAGAAGCTCGTATGTCATAATTCTCATTTAGATACCTGTACCCACTCACCACATGGGTCATAAATTCTCTTCATTTCGATATAAACCATAAATCTCCCGTTGAACCATTTGGAATACAATAGGATATTCAATAGCCCCAAACATGGAATAAGATGCCAACGCCATGTCCCAGACATGGTCTTACACTGGCTAGCACATCAAAGTCGATGCCATGTCCCAGACAGATCTTACATTGACTTTCATATATCGAGGTTGATGTCGTGTCCCAGATAGGTTCTTACACTGGCTCTCATCTATTGGTGTCGATGCCATGTCCCCAGACTGGTCTTACACTAGCTTGTATATCTCGAGGCTGATGTATGTCCCAGACATGTCTTACACTAGCTCTCAATCTCAAAGCCAATGCATGTCCCAGACATGTCTTACGCTAGCTGTATATTGAGGTCGATGCATGTCGACTGTCTTACATTGGCACGTATCACCATTGTCATGCCATGAATACCAATTCATTCCAATGTTCACCGAGAGTTTTTTATGTTAATTTCTCAATGCATAGCCATATTTGCAACAAAACAATTTATAAATTATTCATCACACATTTAAAATATGTTGCATTATTAACATATAACTTACCTCGGATTACAAAATGTAGGCGACTAGTCGATTTTAATCTACTTGCTTGGCCTTCCCTGGGTCTAGGTTCTGATTTTGTATGTCTTGATGTCAAATAATAAAAATTCATCATTTAATCACTAGATAATTTATCAATAAAAATTCATATTTTGGCAATGTCCATTTTCCCTAGACTTTAATAAATGACCATTTTACCCTAGGCTCGAAAATCAATTTTTACCAAATTTCATCATGCCTTAAGCCTAGCCAAACTTTTTTTACTCCTATATCAACCTAAATTTCATTATTTCACACATTACTATCTATTTTACAATCTTTACAGAATAGTCCTATTAGGGTTTCATGAGAAGTTCTTTCACAAAAGTGTTTATTTCACAATTCTTCCATAAAATTTCAGCTAACAACATATATGCTTTCATGGAAAACCCTATCTCTCAACCATTTTGCAAAATAGTCCCCTTATAGATAGCTCATGCTACAAGGGTTCCAACAGTACCAAATCATCAAAATAACCATCTGAGAGATGAATAAATGGCTGAAAGTTTCAAGCTCCCATGGCTATTTCTTGGAGAAAAAATAGTGGAAGAAAGAAGAGTAAAAATATGACAACATTTTTCTTTTTATTTTATTTCTAGACAATATAAGTCATCAACTCACCTAACCATTTGACCAATTGATTTATCTTGTCCCTATGGTCGGCCTTTCCTCTTTAAAGGGTCTATTTGCTCATTAAAAACTCATTAGGTTCTCTAGTCTTTGTTTCTTAGGTAAATAAACTTTTACCTTTCGATTTGTCCTTTCACAATAAGCTCCAACGCTAAATAATCACCATTCTACTTATTAATCTACTATGACACCAAAATAAAAAAAAATTGACTTGGATTATGGTCCCAACCATTTCGACAGCCCAATCGCTGTCAATTCTCATTAGGATTTTGTCCCTAAAATCTTCAGTGAATAAGTTCGGGTATGATCTCATGGTTCCTCAGTTCTCATGTGGCTCTTTGACTCCATGTTTATGCAAAACTTTAACAAGTGCTATACTTTTCTCAATTTTTACCTCCCGGCCAAATCTTAACGGCTCTTCGCCGTAAGTCTATCTGGCTGAATCTCAACCTCTGTTGGCGATACATGCGAAGATCCGATCTATATATATGCAACATGGACACATGGAACACGTCATGAATCTTTTCCAACTCTGAGGGAAAGCCAATCGATAGGAAACAGGTCCTACTCTCTCGATAACTCATAAGGTCCTATAAAATGAGGCTCAGCTTGCCTTTTCTACTGAATCTGAGGACTTTCCTCTACGGGGATACTTTCAAAACACCCTATCACCGACTTGAAACTCAATTTCCTTTCGTTTCAAATCCGCGTAGGATTTCTATCTATCTGAAGCAACCTTCAAACTGTAGTAAATCACCTTAACTTTCTCTTCGATTTCTTTGACTAATCAACCCCGTGAATCTGATTTTCTTTAAGTTCAGTCCAATATAAGGGCGTCTGAAACTTGCGCCCATATAAAGCCTCATAAGGTTCCATTTTCAGACTTGGCTGATAACTATTATTGTAGGCAAACTCTACCACGGTAAGTACTTTTCCCAACTACCTTGAAACTCGTGAACACAACTCCGCAATATGTCTTCTAAGTCTGAATCACTCATTCTGACTGACCATCGGTTTGTAGGTGAATGTCGTGCTAAATTCATTTTGTCTCCAATGCTCTTGCAACTTTTCCAAACATGAGGTAATCTCAGATCTCTATCTGAAATAATCGACAGGGTACTCCACGAAGTCTCACGATCCTAGAACATACAATTCAACCAATTTCTCAAGGAATATCGGTACGCACTGGTATAAAATGTGTTGACTTGTTATTCTATCCAACAACCCAACAAATCCTTTTTCCTTGGCGTCAAGGCAACCCTGACACAAAATCCATGGTTACTGATCCCATTTCCACTCCGGAACCATTACAGGTTGAAGTAAACTCGAAGGTACTTGGTGTTTGGCCTTTACTTGCTAACAAATTAGACTCTTACAAACAAACTCCGAAATGTCTCTTTTCATTCCGACCACCATACATTTTCTTCAAGTTGTTATACATTTCACCTACCTGGATGGATAGATAAGCAACCACTATGTGTTTCTCGTAAAATCTTCTGAATAATCTCATCGTCCTTAGGCACACAATCATGTCTCGGTACATCATACAATCATCGGTACCAGCACGACATTCTGATTCATTTCCTCTCACACTGAGCCATCTTAGCTTGCAAATCCATATCACCTTTCTGAGCTTCACAATTTCTTGAAGGAACATCTGTCTAGCACTCATCTAGGCTAGAATTGAACCATCATCAGTCACGGTCAATTGAGTATTTATAGCCCTAAAACGAATAATGATTTCCTACTCAATGCATTGACGACTACATTCACTTTCCCGGGGTGGGAGTCAATCACCAACTCGTAATCCTTTATCAACTCCAACCATCTTCGTTTCCATAGATTTAGCTTCTTTTGAGTCATAAAATACTTTAAACTCTTATTGTCAGTAAATACCCTGCATCTCTCGCCATACAAATGGTATCTCCAAATTTTCAACGCGAACACGATGGCGACCAACTCTAAATCATGCGTCGGGTAGTTTTTCTCACATGGCTTCAGTTGTCTCGAAGTGTAAGCTATGACCTTACCTTCTTGCATGAGTACGCCCCCAATCTATTCAAGGAGGAGTCGCTATATACCACAAACTCTTTTCTCAGTTCTGGTTGCACTAAAATTGGGGCTTCGATTAACAAGGCCTTTAGCTTTCCAAAACTTTGTTGGCACTTTTCTGTCCATTCGAACTTGACCTCCTTTTGTATTAACTTCGTCATCGAAGTAGCTATCATGGAGAATACTTTAACAAACCGTCTGTAGTAGCCCACTAGGCTCAAAAGCTTCTAGTCTCTTACACATTTCTCGATGGTTTCCACTCATAATGGACGATATCTTACTAGGGTCAACTCTAATTCCATCACCCGACACGATGTGTCCTAAGAATCCGACCTCTTGGAGCCAAAACTCACTTTTACTAAACTTGGCATATAGCTGCTTATCCCTCAAGTTTGCAAAAAATTTCTCAAGTGCTCCGCGTGTTCACTCACATCTCGAGAATAAATCAATATATCATCGATAAAGACCACCACGAACTTATCCAATGTAGCCGAAAATGCGGTTCATCAAACTTATAAATACCGAAGGAGCATTTGTTAAACCGAAGGGCATGATAAGAAACTCATAGTGCCCATACCTTGTCCTAAACGCGATTTTTGGTACATCTTGCTCCTTTACTCTGAGCTAGTAATAACCGGACCTCAAGTCTATCTTGGAAAACACAGTGGCTCCTTTCAATGGTCAAATAGATCGTCTATCCTTGGCAAGGGATACCTGTTCTTTACAGTCACCTTGTTAAGTTGTCTGTAGTCTATACATAACCTCATCGACCTGTCTTTTTTTTTCACAAAAGTACCAGAGCACCCCACGGAGAAAGCTCGATCTCACAAAACATTTATCTGTTAACTCTTGTAGCTGGAGTTTCAACTCTTGTAGCTGGAGTTTCAACTCTTTTAACTCCGTCGGAGCCATCCTATATGGAGCAATCGAGATGGGTGCCATGCCAGGGACTAATTCAATTCCAATTGAACTTCCCTCACCGAAGGCAATCCAGGTAATTCTTCCAGAAACACATCTGTGAAATCACATACCACTGTTACTGACTCAATCTTCAATTCAGATGTTTGAGTATTCAATACAAAAGCGAGGTAAGCTTCATACCCTTTCCTCAAATATCTCACTACTGACATGGACGATATTACTACAGGCGAATTGTCTAATTCACCTGATTCAACTTGAATAACATCCTCGCTCCCACATTTCAACTCAATAACATTTCGTCCATAGTCCACTACAACACCATGGGAAATTAACCAATCAATCCCAAGGTTAAATCAAATTCATTAAATGGAAATAACATTAAGTTAGTTGGAAAACAATGACTTCTAATCATCAAGGACAATTTTTATACACTTGGTCAACCAACACATGTTTGCCTAAAGGGTTGGACACTTTTACCACAAATTCGGTGGACTCAACTATCATATTCATATGGGGTATCAATTTTATACAAATATAGGAATGGGTAGACCCCGGGTCATTCAAAGTAACGATAGATATATCATGGATAGAAAAGGTATCCGTAATCACATCGGGAGACTCTGCCTCTTCATGGGCATGTATAGCATAAGTCCTTGCAAGCGCTTGCTGTTGGACCTCACAACAGCATCTCTAAGCGCACCTCTTCTACTAGCCCCACTTCCCG
This sequence comes from Gossypium hirsutum, assembly GCF_007990345.1. Classification (NCBI taxonomy): domain Eukaryota; kingdom Viridiplantae; phylum Streptophyta; class Magnoliopsida; order Malvales; family Malvaceae; genus Gossypium; species Gossypium hirsutum. The sequence continues at coordinate 74,683,944 of NC_053434.1, read as the reverse complement.
GGTTCTTATTTGCTTTACCTTTTGAAGGAGCGTTACTCGATCTCACACTTTGATCCTTATCTTTCATGACTATCTTGGGATAGCTACGAATAAAATGGTCCAATGAACCACATGTAAACAGCCTTTTTCATTACCTCGACACTCATCGAAATGATGTCTATTGCATAGTAAACATTCAGGTCTATTTGGTCAGGCACTACCAACACTTGCGATAGAAGTGGTTTAAGCTTTAGACACTGCATGTTGTTTGCTCTTGTTCTATTCAAAATCCTACTGATGCATTTGATTGAGCAGGAAACTCTCTCGATCTCTTGGATGAGGTCTGGTGTGATGTCCTCATCTATCTTTTCTTTGAGTCACGAGACTTGATGTAAGCTTTTCTCTTCTCTTTGGCCAATTCTTCGACCTTGCAAGCTCTCTCAACAAGTACTCCAAACTCCTTCAACTCTAAAATGCCAACTAATAGACGGATGTCTTCATTCAATCCATCATCAAACCTTTTACACATCGTGCCTCTGTGGATACACACTCTCCCGTATACTTACTTAGTCTCACAAACTCACGCTCATACTCCGTCACTATCATACGCCCTTTCTTCAGTTCGAGGAATTCTTTCCTCTTTTGGTCGATGAACCTTTGGCTAATGTACTTCTTTTGGAACTCTTCTTGAAAGAATTCCCACATTGTCCACTCTCTTGGTACTACCGACACGAGAGTATTCGACCATTGGTAGGCCGAGTCTTGCAATAGTGACACTACACACTTCATGCACTCCTCAAGTGTGCATGATAGCTCATCAAAGACCCTAATGGTATTCTCCATGTAACGCCCCACGCCCGAGACCGTCGTCGGAGTTGAGTATGAGGTGTTACTAAGCTTAATTTAACATATTTAGAACTTTGGATTATTTATTTCTACATTCACAGCTTTTAATCTACTTGCATCACAGTCACAAGAAAAATCATATCTCGAGTTACGAAACTAGAAATCAAGATACGTAAATTTTCCATAAATCTAGACTCATATACCTATCTACTAATTTTTTTCTAGAATTTTTGGTTGGGCCAATTAGTACATTTTAATAGTTAAAATTAACCCTGTTTCAGGACTTGACTGGTCTGACCTCTTTTTACTACGAATCATATTTCTCTCTGTACAAAATCCATATGACTATGAGGTTTGTTTCTCCTGAAACTAGACTCAATAAGGATTCTGAGACTATAAAATACACTACCTAATTATATCTTTACAATTTATGGTGAATTTATAAATTTGGAACAGGGGATTCAGAAACTGCTATGATCCTGTTTCACTAAAATTAAAATATCTTGTAACATATAATTCCTTTACCTGTTTCATTTGTTTCATATGAAACTAGACATAATAAGCTTCAATTTGATATGTATTCCATCACCAAGTTCAATTTATATGATTTTTAGTAAATTTTTAAACTCACGTCAGTGTTGCTGCAGTATTCTGTTTATGGCAAATTTCATCCCTTTTATGAGTTTTTATGCGCTAAGTATCTTAATAATTTTCCTTAACATCAAATATAATCTAAACTAACTATTTTCATAATTTATCATTATCAAGCATTTCCTCAACCATTCCATCACCATACCATAAGATCATTTACACAAAAAAGGTATATTGCTATACATGCCATACTTAAATTTTACAAGCCATTACCAAAAGTCTTCCGGATAGTGTGACTGAGCCTTCGACCTATCCCGACTCCTGAGCTGGCTTGTCCAAAACTACAATGAGTAAGAAGGAGGGAGTAAGCATAAATGCTTAGTAAGTTCATATACAAATAATAAGTAACATAACAAACAGTCATACCAATCAACATTAGCATGTATCACTAAAACACATATCACATTTTTAATCATTTTTCATCATCTTATTACCTTATAGTGGTTCTATCAATACTCAACCCGAGGGTTAAATACATACCTGTCCAAAATATCCATTTCACATCACTTACCAATACGTCTCTTTACATCTCGAATATTCCTCCATTTGAGTAGAACTTTACCCGTTGAACACATCGGAATATAATTCGGATACATGGATAACTTGCACATAAGTGCCATATATGCAATCAAGCAATCATGTAACCCGCCCATAAGCGAACTCGGACTCAACTCAACGAGCTCAGGCGTTCGCATCCATAAGTGAACTCGGACTCAACTCAACGAGTTCGGATGCCTAGTTACATCTCCCGAACTCGGACTCAACTCAACGAGTTCGGACATTCGCATCCATAAGTGAACTCGGACTCAACTCAACGAGTTCGGATGCTCAACCATCCTAGTGACATGTCACTTGTATCCTAATCTATTCCTAAGGTTCAAACGGGCTTTTTCCTCGAACACTTATCCTTGCCGTCTTTCGTAGAATGCAGAAATCAATACTCGGTAACAATTATATTTAACAAGTAGTTCACATAATTTACATATTATTTGAAATTAACCACAAAGCATACATTTCATAATAAAATTCAGCAGAACATATAATTAACATCAATAACTTAAAAATAACCATTATGCTACATTATTTACACATGAACTTACCTTGGTACCAAAATACAAAGATTTTGCAATTTAGTCCACAATCTTTTCTTTTCCTCGATTGAGGTCGATTCCACGTCTTTCTTGATCTAAAATAACACATTTAGCTTATTTAATACTCACATTATCAAATTAATCCTTAACTCAAATTTTGGCAAAATTACAATTTTACCCCTAAACTTTTGCATATTTACATTTTTCCCTTAGGCTCGGGATTAAACTTTATTCCTTATTCTTATGTTTTACAACATGCTGATCACTTTTCTCTTCTATGGCAACATCAAATTCTCACTCTAACATGTACTTGTGACTATTAGGTATTTTTACCGATTAAGCCCTTTTACTCGTTTTTGCTTAAAATCGAGTAGTACAAGTTGTCTAACATAATTTAAAACTTCATATTCTATCATAAAACATCAAAATACACAAATTTCACCTATGGGTATTTTTCCAAATATAAACCCTAGGTTAAATTATTGCTAACATAAGCTTTATCGAGTTACCGGGATCTCAAAAACGTAAAAATCATTAAAAACGGGGCTTGGAATCACTTACTATGGAGCTTGGAAGCTTGAAACAAACCCCAGCTATGGAGAACCCTTGAAATTTTGGCCTAATGAATAAGATGGACAAAAATTGGCTTTTAATTTTGTTTTTAATTCATTTTAATAACTAAATGACCAAAATACCCTTACTACTAAACTTTCCAAAAAATCCTTCCATGTCCTAATTTTGTCCATGAACTTAAAATTGGTCAAATTGCTATTTAAGACCTCCTCATTAATATTCCAAAACAATTTCATACTAAAAACTTCTAGAATGCAAGTTTTGCAACTTATTCGATTTAGTCCTTACTTTCAATTTAAGCACTTTAGGCATAAAATTTCATCACGAAATTTTCACACAATCATGCAATCATATCATAAACCTCAAAATAATTATAAAATAATTATTTCTATCTCGTATTTATGGTCACAAAACCACTATTCCGATTAGGCCCTAATTCGGGATATTACAACTCTCCCCCCTTTAAGGATTTTCGTCCTCAAAAATCTTACCGGTAAACAGATATGGGTATTGATTTCTCATAGTTTCTTCGGATTCCCATGTAGCTTATTCTACTCCATGCCTTTGCCACAACACCTTCACAAGTGCAACATTTTTATTCCTTAGTTGTTTGACCTCTCGAGCTAAAATCTTAATCGGTTCTTCTTCGTAGGTCATATCTGGTTGTAGTTCAATTTCTGTCGGTGAAACTACATGTGAAGGATCCGAACGATACCGACGTAACATAGATACGTGGAACACATCATGACTCTTCTCTAATTCAGGTGGTAATGCTAGCCGATATGCTACCGGTCCAACTTTTTCAATTACTTCATACGACCCAACAAAACGCGGACTTAATTTGCCCTTCCGTCCAAATCTAAGGACTTTCTTCCATGGAGTCACCTTTAAAAATACTTTATCACCAACTTGAAATTCAATGTCCTTTCGCTTTAGGTCTGCATAAGATTTCTGTCTATCTGAAGCAGCTTTCAAACAATCTCGAATTATCTTCACTTTTTCTTCAGTTTCTTTTATTAAATCAACTCCATAAATCTGATTTTCCTTGAGTTCAGTCCAATACAATGGCGTTCGACACTTACGACCATATAATGCTTCATAAGGTGCCATTTTCAAGCTCGTCTGATAACTATTATTGTAAGCAAATTCCACCAACGGTAAGTATCTTTCCCAACTTCCTTGAAATTCCAATACACAACATCTAAGCATATCTTCAAGAATCTGAATTATTCTTTCTGATTGTCCATCAGTTTGTGGATGAAAAGCAGTACTGAAATGTAACTTCGTACCTAACGCGTCTTGCAACTTTTGCCAAAACCGCAAGGTAAACCTTGGATCTCTATCTGAAATAATTGATAATGGTATTCCGTGTAATCTAACAATTTCTCTAATATACAGTTCAGCCAACTTGTTAAGAGAATAATCCGTACGTACCGGGATAAAATGAGCCGACTTAGTTAATCTGTCAACTTTACCCAGATGGCATCTTTCTTTCCCGGAGTCAATGGCAATCCTGAAACAAAAACCATAGTAATCCGGTCCCATTTCCATTCAGGAACCATAATAGGCTGGAGTAATCCTGAAAGTACTTGGTGTTCAGCTTTCACCTGTTGACAAATTAAGCATTTGGACACAAACTCTGATATATCTCTTTTCATTCCATTCCACCAATACATTTTCTTCAAGTCATTATACATTTTCGTACTACCCGGATGAATCGAGAAATAACCACTATGTGCTTCCTGTAGGATCTTTTGAATCAATTCCTCATTCTTCGGTACACAAATCCGATCTTTAAACATTAAGCACCCATCAGAACCAATTCTGAAATCTGATCCCGTATCAGCTTCACACTGTTTTCTTTTGGCTAGCAAATCTTGATCATTTTTCTGAGTTTCAGAAATCTCTTGTAAAAATATCGGTCTTGCTCTTAACTCTGCTAGAATCGAACCGTCATCTGACATTTTCAACTGAGTGTTCATAACTCTCAAAGCAAACAACAACTTTCTACTTAAAGCATCGGCAACCACATTCGCTTTTCCTGGATGATAATCAATAACAAGCTCATAATCTTTCAATAACTCCAACCATCTTCGCTGTCTCAAATTCAAGTCTTTTTGTGACATCAAGTATTTAAGACTTTTGTGATCGGTATATACTCGGCACTTTTCACCATACAAATAATGTCGCCAAATCTTCAAAGCAAACACCACTGCAGCCAATTCCAAATCGTGAGTAGGATAATTCCTCTCATGAGGTTTTAATTGCCTCGAAGCATAAGCTACCACTTTTCCTTCTTGCATGAGTACACACCCCAAACCATTTAGAGAAGCATCACTATACACCACAAATTCTTTACCTAATTCGGGTTGTACCAACACTGGTGCTTCAGTTAATAACTTTTTTAATTCTTCAAAACTCTGTTGACATTATTCCGTCCATTCAAATTTAACATCCTTTCGGAGTATTCTAGTCATAGGAGCAGCAATTATGGAAAATCCATTTACAAACCACCGATAATACCCAGCTAGCCCCAAGAAACTTCTAACTTCAGTTACGTTTTTCGGTGGTTTCCAATCAACAATGGCTGAAATTTTACTCGGATCAACCCGTATACCATCACTTAAAACAATATGACCCAAAAATCCAACTTCCCGGAGCCAAAATTCACTTTTACTAAACTTAGCATACAGCTGCTTATCTCTCAAAGTTTGCAAAACTATCCTCAAATGCTCAGCATGCTCTGTCTCATCTTTTGAATAAATTAAAATATCATCTATAAACACCACAACAAATCTGTCCAAGTATGGCCGAAATATGCGATTCATTAAATCCATAAACACAGCAGGAGCATTTGTCAACCCGAATGGCATAACTAAAAATTCATAATGACCGTACCTTGTTCTAAAAGCAGTTTTAGGTAGATCCAACTCCTTTACCCGCAGTTGGTAATACCCAGATCTCAAGTCAATCTTTGAAAACCATGTCGCTCCTTTTAGCTGATCAAACAAATCATCAATTCTTGGCAACGGATACTTGTTTTTGATTGTCACCTTGTTTAACTGTCGATAATCAACACACAACCTCATAGAACCATCCTTCTTTTTCACAAATAACACGGGAGCACCCCAAGGTGAAAAACTTGGTCTCACAAAACCTTTATCAGTCAACTCTTGCAACTGCGACTTTAATTCCTTCAACTCTGCTGGTGCCATTCTATACGGAGCAATCGAAATCGGAGCTGTTCCCGGTATCAAATCAATACGAAATTCTACTTCCCTGACTGGAGGTAAACGCGGCAATTCTTCTGGAAATACGTCCGCAAATTCACACACAACCGGCACTGATTCAACTTTCTTTTCAACTTCTTTTGTATTAATTACATACGCCAAATAAGCTTCATAACCCTTTCTCAGATATCTTTGAGCCGACATTGAAGAAATCACACTAGGCAATGCCTCTGATTTATCTGATTCAACCCGCAGAGTTTCACCATTTTCACACTTTAATTCTATAACCTTTTCTTTGCAATTTATTTTAGCATCATGCAATGTCAACCAATCCATACCCAAAATAACATCAAACTCATCAAACGGCAACAACATCAAGTCGACCGGAAAGTAATGATCCCGAATCATTAAAGGACATTTCTTACATACTTTATCAACAGTCACACATTTGCCTAACGGATTCGACACTCTAATCATAAATTCTGTGTTCTCAACAGGTATATTCATACTAGACACCAATTTCATGCACACATATGAATGAGTAGAACCGAGATCAATCAAAGCAATAACATTAACATTATAGAGAGAAAATGTACCAGTAATCACATCAGGTGAGGAAGCATCTTCACCGCTTTAATAGCATAAGTTCTAGCCGGAGCCCTTCCTTCAGGTCTAACCGGTGCATCCCTGGCTACATTCTTACTGCTTGTTTCACTTCCAACTTTTCTCGGATACCTTCCCCTCGAGTCTGCACCACTAGCTTTTACATTCTGAAATTTTTCTTTCTCAGCTCTTTCTGGGCAGTCTCTAATAAAATGATCCGGAGAACCACATCGAAAACATTCATTTGCTCTGCACGGACCAAAATGATTTCTACCACATCGCTGGCACTCGGGTTTAACAAATCTCGAGTTCCCTACACTGGCTGCAAAAGTATTATGTGATTTAGGACCCACATTTTGCTTCTTATAATTCCCATATGATTGTCCAGCTGAAGCTTGGGAACGAGGATTCATATTCCTTGACTTCCTAGGTTGCTGTGAAAATGAACTACTCATCGGTCTTTTCTTCCAATTTCTAGTCTCAGCCTCTACCTTTTTCTTTTCTTTAAGTAGTTCTTCAGCCTTGCAAGCTCGATCATCCAGTACTACCATTTCTTTTAGTTCAAGGATCCCGAAAAATACTTTAATGTCTTCGTTGAGCCCGTCTTCAAATCGTCGGCACATCTTGGCTTCTGTAGGAACATATTCCCTGGCATACTTACTCAATCGAACAAACTCTCTTTCATATTTTGAGACTGTCATATTACCTTGCTTCAGCTCAAGAAACTCTTTACATTTCTGATCAATAAACCTTTCACTAATATATTTCTTCCGAAACTCTTCTTGAAAGAATTCCCAGGTTACCCTCTCTTTCGGTACCACCGAAATCAAAGTCTTCCACCAATTATAGACTGAATCTCTCAACAAAGATGTAGCACATTTCAAACATTCTTCAGGTGTACAAGATAATTCATCAAATACCCGGATATAATTTTCAAGCCAGAACTCTGCTTTCTCTGCATCATCATCAATATTTGCTCTAAATTCTTCAGCCCCTTGTTTATGAATTCTGTCAACGGGGGTCCCGTGAAATTTTATCATATCCATACCTTGAGGCATCGGGGGTACAGGTTGAGGAATTGGGGGAGGTGGGGGAGGTCGTACATTTGGGTTCGTACGAACGAACTCAGTGTACCATGCACTCATCATTTGGAGAAAGGCTTCCCGATCCCTTTCTCCTCCTCCCTGACCAACAGTAGGGGGTGGGTTTTCAGTCGGCGCTGCTCCTTCAGCCGGAGCTGGCGCATTACTCTCCACTTCATCTGCAACAGCTGGATCGGGATCCATTTACTATATAAAAAAAATTCATTTAAAAAGGTCAGAAGTCGTCACACTATCACAATTCATACATATGGCATGTATAGCAAAATCCATACATACAACACGTAGTCCGAGAACTGACTAAACCTGCTCTGATACCACTAAAAGTAATGCCCCCACGCCCGAGACCGTCGCCGGAGTCGAGTATGAGGTGTTACTAAGCTTAATTTAACATATTTAGAACTTTGGATTATTTATTTCTACATTCACAGCTTTTAAGCTACTTGCATCACAGTCACAAGAAAAATCATATCTCGAGTTACAAAACTCGAAATCAAGATCCGTAAAATTTCCCTAAATATAGACTCATATACCTAACTACTAATTTTTTTCTAGAATTTTTGGTTGGGCCAATTAGTACAGTTTATTAGTTAAATTTACCCCTATTTCAGGACTTGACTGGTCTGACCTCTGTTTACTACGAACCACGTTTCTCTCTGTACAAAATCCATATGACTATGAGGTTTGTTTTTCATGAAACTATACTCAATAAGGATTCTGATACTATAAAATACACTACCTAATTATATCTTTACAATTTATGGTGAATTTATAAATTTGGAACAGGGGATTCAGAAACTGCTATGACCCTATTTCACTAAAATTAAAATATCTTGTAACATATAATTCCTTTACCTGTTTCATTTGTTCCATATGAAACTAGACATAATAAGCTTCAATTTGATATGTAGTCCGTCACCAGGTTCAATTTCTATGATTTTTAGTAAATTTTTAAACTCACGTCAGTGTTGCTGCAGTATTCTGTTTATGGCAAATTTCATCCCTTTTATGAGTTTTTATGCACTAAGTATCTTAATAATTTTCCTTAACATCAAATATAATCTAAACTAACTATTTTCATAATTTATCATTATCAAGCATTTCCTCAACCATTCCATCACCATACCATAAGATCATTTACACAAAAAAGGTATATTGCTATACATGCCATACTTAAATTTTACAAGCCATTACCAAAAGTCTTCCGGATAGTGTGACTGAGCCTTTGACCTATCCCGACTCCTGAGCTGGCTTGTCCAAAACTACAATGAGTAAGAAGGAGGGAGTAAGCATAAATGCTTAGTAAGTTCATATGCAAATAATAAGTAACATAACAAACAGTCATACCAATCAACATTAGCATGTATCACTAAAACACATATCACATTTTTAATCATTTTTCATCATCTTATTACCTTATCGTGGTTGTATCAATACTCAACCCGAGGGTTAAATAAATACCTATCCAAAATATCCATTTCACATCACTTACCAATACGTCTCTTTACATCTCGAATATTCCTCCATTTGAGTAGAACTTTACCCGTTGAACACATCGGAATATAATTCGAATACATGGATAACTTGCACATAAGTGCCATATATGCAATCAAGCAATCATGTAACCCGCCCATAAGCGAACTCGGACTCAACTCAACGAGCTCGGGCGTTCGCATCCATAAGTGAACTCGGACTCAACTCAACGAGTTCGGATGCCCAGTTACATCTCCCGAACTCGGACGCAACTCAACGAGTTCGGACATTCGCATCCATAAGTGAACTCGAACTCAACTCAACGAGTTCGGATGCTCAACCATCCTAGTGACATGTCACTTGTATCCTAATCTATTCCTAAGGTTCAAACGGGCTTTTTCCTCGAACACTTATCCTTGCCGTCTTCCATAGAGTGCCGAAATCAATACTCGGTAACAATTATATTTAACAAGTAGTTCACATAATTTACATATTATTTGAAATTAACCACAAAGCATACATTTCATAATAAAATTCAGCATAACATATAATTAACATCAATAACTTAAAAATAACCATTATGCTACATTATTTACACATGAACTTACCTTGGTACCAAAATACAAAGATTTTGCAATTTAGTCCACAATCTTTTCTTTTCCTCGATTGAGGTCGATTCCACGTCTTTCTTGATCTAAAATAACACATTTAGCTTATTTAATACTCACATTATCAAATTAATCCTTAACTCAAATTTTGGCAAAATTACAATTTTACCCCTAAACTTTTGCATATTTACATTTTTCCCCTAGGCTCGGGATTAAACTTTATTCCTTATTCTTATGTTTTACAACATGCTGATCACTTTTCTCTTCTATGGCAACATCAAATTCTCACTCTAACATGTACTTGTGACTATTAGGTATTTTTACCGATTAAGCCCTTTTACTCGTTTTTGCTTTAAATCGAGTAGTACAAGTTGTCTAACATAATTTAAAACTTCATATTCTATCATAAAACATCAAAATACACAAATTTCACCTATGGGTATTTTTCCAAATATAAACCCTAGGTTAAATTATTGCTAACATAAGCTTTATCGAGTTACCGGGATCTCAAAAACGTAAAAATCATTAAAAACGGGGCTTGGAATCACTTACTATGGAGCTTGGAAGCTTGAAACAAACCCCAGCTATGGAGAACCCTTGAAATTTCAGCCTAATGAAGAAGATGGACAAAAATTGGCTTTTAATTTTGTTTTTAATTCATTTTAATAACTAAATGACCAAAATACCTTTACTACTAAACTTTCCAAAAATTCCTTCCATGTCCTAATTTTGTCCATGAACTTAAAATTGGTCAAATTGCTATTTAAGACCTCCTCATTAATATTCCAAAACAATTTCATACTAAAAACTTCTAGAATGCAAGTTTTGCAACTTATTCAATTTAGTCCTTACTTTCAATTTAAGCACTTTAGGCATAAAATTTCATCACGAAATTTTCACACAATCATGCAATCATATCATAAACCTCAAAATAATTATAAAATAATTATTTCTATCTTGGATTTATGGTCACGAAACCACTATTCCGATTAGGCCCTAATTCGGGATATTACACTCCAACCAAAATTCTGCTCTCTCTGGGTCTTCATCTATGTTTGACCAAAATTCCTCAGCCCCGTGCTGTCTAATTCTATCCACTGGAGGTTTCTCTCTTCTAGCCATTTTTACTCCTTGAGGAGCTATATGAATGGGTTGAGGAATTGGGGGAGGTGGGGGAGGTGAAGTATTCAGATTCACACGAATAAACTCCGAGTATCATGCATCCATCATGTGGAGGTAAGCTTCTCTAGCCCCTCCGCCCTAAATCATTGTCACGGGCCCACTATCTATTGGCGTGGTCCCTTCAGCGGGAGCCAGTGCATTACTTTCCACATCATCCACCGTAACCACGTCAGGATCATTTACTATATATAAAAACACAATTTATTTTGTCAAGAGTCGCCGCATTATCAATACACAATTATGGCATGTATAGCTAGACTCCTACTCACGCTAGGTTAGTCCTAAAATCGACTAAACCATAGCTCTGATACCACTAAATGTAACACCCCTCACCCGAGTCTGAGGCCGAGACTTGACACGAGGCATTACCAGACTTAAATGCATGCATACAATGATTTTTGAGTTATGAAAACTAGGTCAAATCATCCTTCGGAAACTATCCGGGATTAAACTGAACATCTTTAAAGACTTTGAAAAAAGAGAATGTAACTTGAGATAGGGGCATACACCCATGTGGAAAGATGACACGCCTGTGTGGCCATTTTGACCGACCGTGCTGAAGGCCTGTGTGGTTCACATAGCCTAAGCAAAAGGGGACACACCCTTGCCCCAAGCTCGTATGAATTAAATTTCAAATTTGAACCTATAGGGGTTTTCACACGGTCGAGCACACGCTCGTGTCTGCAGCCTGTGTTCCCCAAACGGCCATAACCCACCCCTGTTGTAGCCCGTGTGTAAAAACCTTGACATTCTATTTCTGACGCCAGCAATAAATTAGAGGCACACGGCCAAGGCACAAGCCCGTTGCCAAAGGCCATGTCCTCCACATTACTGAGACACACGACCGTGTCTTTTCCCATGTGTTTACTACTTTGCATACTGACTTGCAAATTCGAGGTCTAGAGGACACATGGTCGAACAACACGCTCATGGGGCTGACCGTGTCACACATGCCCGTGTGTCTAGCCGCGTGGACAAAAATAGGCTATCTACCAAGACTTTTTGCCACCCTTGCTTACACCTTCCTACAAAACAATACATACCACCAATTCACACGGCAACACAAAGCCAATTCAACCATAACAAGATATCTAATATAACAACATTACACTTTAACAATCTTACAAGAACTTGATTAGTCATGCGATTTAGTCATCTATGAAATCATCATCATTTGCACTTATCAAATACCAATATTAGCCACCATCCAGGCATTATACAAAATGACTAAAGAGCTATGACAAGCCACTCATTTGGTCCAAAACAATGGGACCATTACAAAAAGACTAGTTCCTATACATGCCATAATCAAAATGATAAAACTAGCTATACCAATTGCTTCAAGGATAGATTGACTGGCTTCTCTGACGTAAGGCGATGATTCATGAGCTACTTTGGCGGCACTATAAGAAAATGGATAGGAAAAGCGGTAAGCATAGAGCTTTATCAAGTCATATGCAAATAATGAGTAACTGTAAGCTACCATAAGGGATCATACTCCCAACATATCTCAATTTGCACATGAAAGTAAGGATTCATAAACACTACTTGCTTATATTTGTTTCTCACCAATCATATAACATTGGTTTGAATTCACATTTCATAATTCGTGTAAAATACATACACAAGTAGTCATATGCAAAACTTACTCACTTTCCTCCTTACTAAACATACAATGTAAAGGAAGCTCATATGTCGTAATTCTCATTTAGGAACCTATACCACTCACCACATGGTCATAAGTTCTCTCATTTAGATATAAACCATAAATCTCCCATTGAACCATTTGGAATACTACAGGATATTCAATAGCCCCAAACATGGAATAAGACGTCGATGCCATGTCCTAGAAATGGTCTTACACTGGCTAGCACATCAAAGTCGATGCCATTTCCTAGACAGGTCTTACACTAAATTTCATATATCGAGGCCCAAGCCATGTCCCAAACAGGTCTTACACTGGCTCTCATCTATCGATGTCAATGCCATGTCCCAGACAGGTCTTACACTGACACACAACAAGCTGACGCCATGTCCCAAATAGGTCTTACACTAGTTTGGATATCTCGAGGTTGATGCATGTCCCAGACATGTCTTACACTAGCTCTCACCTCAAAGCCGATGCATGTGATGTGATGTGAATCGTGATAAGTTTTATAATTTATGAATGTCCATTTTTGAAAACTAACTATTACCACGACAAAGGCAAGGCGCACCTTATCGAACATTAGTATAACTTATGGCAAGACCGGGATGTCAAACCCAAAGGAACTAAGAGTGCTAGTATTAACTTTCTTTTAATTATCTAGCCTAAAAATAAAGGGGTTTGTTTTATCTAAACTAATTACTAAACTAAGAATGCACAGAACGTAAATTGGGGAAATAACTTTTGGGAAAACTGAATGATTTGGACAATACCCAAGGGAAAAATCCACCTAGACTTCACTTGTTATTGACTCTGAATCAGACGATTTATTCACTTGACTTGATCCGTAGAAATCCCTAAGTTATATTATTATCTCTCTCGAAACTAACAACATCTAACCCTAGGTTGATTAATTGAAATCTCTTTCTAATTAAAACCCTTAGTGTTGCATTAACTCAATCTATGGATTCTTTTATTTGGTTTCACCCTAATCCGGCAAAATAATGTCACCCTATGTCTAGGCGTGCAATCAACTCCGCTCAATTATGCTAGATCTACTCTTAGACAGGGACTTTTGCTCCTCTGAATAAGCACATCGATACTTGAATCAATATCCTAGAATATTAAAACAAGAATTAAGAACACATAATTAAGAACAAATCAAATATTTATCATATAATTTAGAAAATAATAACATGATCCGTCTTAGGTTTTATTCCCTTTAGGTATTTAGGGGATTTAGTTCATAAGTGTAAAGGAAAACATTTTAAAAGAATAATGATAACAAAACATAAAAAAAACCCAAAAACTCATGAAGGAAATTGAAGGGAGATCTTCAGTCTTGAAGGATAATCTGGTTTCTGAGATGGATCAATCGGCTTTCTTCGAGTAATTTCTTGCCTCCTACTCTGTGCGTCTTTTCTAGGTACCTCCTGGGGTGTTTATATAGGCTTTAGAAGGCTTCAAAACCCTCAAGAGTGGCCTTTTCCAAATAGGACTAGACTTGGGTTCCACAGGGGCATGCCCGTGTGACACGCCCGTGTGCAAGTGCTTCAACCAGTGTTCGAGTCTGTTGAATAGACACAGCCATGTGGTCTATCAGTGTAAGGAAGTCTAGGCCATGTTGATTTCCCACATTGACCCATTTTCTCCGTTTTTGGCCAGTTTCTCGCTCTTTTTACTCTCTTATGCTCACCTAAGTATAAAACATGAAATTAAAGGATTAGAAGTATCAAATTCACCAAATCTAAGGATAATTCATCCAAAAATATGCTAAGCATGGGATAAAAATATGTATAAATTACGGTTTATTAAATACCCCCACACTTAAGCATTTGCTTGTCCTCAAGCAAAATCCTCAACTCACAATCAAAATAAAATCTTTTCAACTTATAATTCTCATCAATAGTATCTCAAAATAATACATATGTAATCATACATTGAAAATTCAACTCGAAGAACATCAAAGTTTCAAACGTTCCAAGTTGAGCATTTTATCATGAAAACATAGGTGTCTCCCTTCATCTAAGTAATCACCTTTGATTCAAAATATCATAGAGTTTCACATCCTTACTAAAGATTCACTCAAATCAGTCGAGGTGTTTAAGGACAAGAAATTTAGCACTCAACAGTCAATATGAAAAGTTATTACCATAGGGTTGCGTGAAAATCAAATCTCCACCACATATATTGAGATGATACATCAATCAAAAGGTCTTTAGAGGGTTGTAACGTGGCTTTGGTTAGGGGGTGTGGTTACAAACTGAAAAAGAAGGTTAGAATCGAGATTGAATTGAAAAATTACCTAACTAGAAAAATACTACAACTGACAAATTATATTCCTAATTAGAAGATCCTATAATTGAGCTTTTCTTCATGGAATAAGGAATTAAATAGTTAAGCTCAAAAACAAAGAATTACTACTAATATGTATGTAAGTTTTTTTTTATTTTTTTAAGATCAAATAAAAAATAACATAGAACTTTACTAATTATCAAAAATAAAACATAGCTAAGCAATTTATTCAAATCAAATCTCGACAAAAATAGGGATCAAATTAATTTAGGGGATTTCAACATAATGGGTTATGGGTTAATATTGAGGTCAGATCAATGAATGGGTTGTGGGGCTCAAGGGGGTTCACTAAGGGTTAATTATTAAGGTAGGCTTTTATGGAATGAGTGGGTTAAACCTAACTGCCTTTATCATCTCGACATATCAAATCAAATGGTGTGGTCTTGACATGCATAATTGAAGCAAGTTCTAGAATAACAAATCAATATTGACGCACTCATAGCAACAATAAAAGTGAGCATGAAAGAAATAATAAATGCTCTAAAGGCTTAAGATCTCACAAAAATATGGCTTTTTTATGTTAATCCTGTGAATTTCAACTCAAGATAATACCTAAACTTGGGGAAACAACCTAAAATTTTTTATTCTCAAAAATCAACTTTTCGTGCTTAATTCTCTAATTCCTCAAAGTTTAAACAATCAACATAAATGCCTATGTTTTAATTCAAGACATCAATAAAAATCACAAGTTAATCAAAATTTATTCTAATAATGATATGAGAACATTATTTGAGAACAAGACAAATTTCATTGATTTTTTCTGATAATGATATGAATAACCCCCCACACTTAAGATGTACACTATCCTTAATGTACAAAGATAGATTTACTGAAAAATATAGATATAATAGAGGGAGAGAAGTGAAACTTCCTAAATTTGTGGATGAATTCCTTGAATTGGAGTTATGGAGAATAATCGGCCAAGGCAATGATGAGAGTGGATGAGGATACTCTAGTGGTGGTAGAGGTTCGTTAGTCCAGAAGTCTTGCTCCAAAATAATATTATATCTGGTGGTAGCTATGGTCGTGGTTGAGCAGGACATGGTAGTTGTGGAGAACCTTTTCCAGTGGAGTTGCAAATTCCTAAGCAATAGTGAGCTTTGGAGCTCTTTATAACTACAATAAAATCACTAAATCTTTAGGAAATATAAAGAAGCACAATTACTCACAAAGAAATAGCAGAAAACATAAATTATCTAATATTAATTATAAAACCTAAAAATGAAATAGTATTAAAGGGAAGTAAAACAAAAAGTACTTTAAAGATATAAATAAAGATAAAAGTAAAAATAGAAATAATAAATAAAAAGTCTTTAAAAATCTTTATCGCCAGATGGTTCGCGAGGTGGGGGTGGTGATGAGATGTGAAGGTGTTGACAAATCTAATGTAAGGTAGCATCAATGTGATCAAAGCGCTGAAAACAATGCTGCTCGAATCTAGTGAGACGCTCAGAGATGTTAGAAAGTGAAGTCACCGCGTGAAATGGACAACGAATAGGTGGTGGCTGAGAGGCTGGATCCTCGTGAGGTGGAGGGACATTATCAGTAATGTCCTCTGCGTCCTCCTGCTCGGCTGACTGGACTAGGCAATACTAGGGAGGATCAGATCCACGTTGTCGCTTGATCATCCTCATATGTAGCATTCTTAAGATGCCTTGTGGGGACATCTGACTAATGAGGGTGAGGGAGGATGCTTGCGCCGTTGTGTTGAGGAGACCGAAGTACCGTGCCTGGCGAGTCACATAAAGGCCTATAGAAATGACTCCCTTTCTGTACCGCTCTCTCTGATGGCGAATGGTGAGGGCGATAAAATAGGTGAGGTCAAACACGTGTCTATTCGCCTTATCCATAAAAAGTAGGCGTCATTAGTGTTGTTGACGCCGGTACTCTCTCGTCACCCTGTCAAGCTGTGGGCTAGGATGGCATGTAAATATATCAGGGATGGGGTGAGAGCTGATGCCTTGGAGCGACTAGGGTCATAAGTGGCCGAAGCAGGAATGAGGGCCCTCTAGAAGTTTGAAGGAGAGTAGTGGGTGTGGCGATGGAGGCTGGTGAAGTCATCGTCATCCATGAAATCCTCTGTATATAGTCCCAGTACGACTCTGAACTCAGGTACGCTCAATTGGCAGATTAAACCACCAAGACGGAACTGGACCATTCTAGGATTGTCGAACTCTGTCATAACGACTTGAAAGTGGAAGGTTGAACAGAGTTCGAGTGTGAGCTTGAGGTACGTCAGCTCAATGATTTTGAAGAAGAGCCCCCACGGGTCAGTCATTAGGAGAGCCCAAACTGTGTCAGCCAATTGGATCTGCTCTAAAGCGGTCTAGTCGATGCAACGACCCACACCTATGGGTCGGGCCCGTAATATCTAGAAAAGTTCCTCCTGTGGTCCTTGTGGAAATTGGAGGAATGGGTGCCTGATCTCGGTAGTGGGACCTGAGGAGGATGTTGCTCCTTTTCATTTCTTTGAGGCAGGAACGACAGTCTTCTTGCCTTTTTGGTTCGTCATGATATATCTGCAAGAAAAACTACTAGTATAGCTTAACAAATAGAAAAGATAGCATATACCAACAACTTACCAATTCAACACTAACAAATTCAACCAAAAAAAAACTACTAACACTAACAAGACTAAAAACAATCAAATAGAGATTTTATGGCATAGTATGACTAGATTTTAACATAGAATAGATTGAAATAGCTAATAATGTAATAGAAGGTTTCTAAATACGTGAAATAAATCCTAAGAATAAGGATGATAAAAAATTTGGTAGCAAAATAATAGGGTAAAAATCATGTTAGTAAGCATCAAAAGAAAGTAAAAGAGAAGAGAAAACCGTTAGAAGAGGACCGGCAGTCGGAGGAACAACGACGTAAAGGTTGGGTGCAGTTGGGGTCGGCCACGGGCATGGGTGGTGGGGCCTTGTGGGTCACACAATGGGAGAAGAGGAGAGAGGGGAAAGAAAGTGGAGAAAAAGGGAGAAGAGAAGAAGGCTAGGGGTGGCCGGTCGGCTATGGGGAAGAGGATTTCGGTGGCTAGGCTTAGGTTTTGGGGAAGGGGATGATGAATAGTGAAGGGTTTATATAGATTTTGGGGCACACGGGCGTGCCCTTATTTTAGCCCGTGTGTTTTGTGATTTTTAAATTTGGGGCGCGTTCTGAAATTCAGCCACGCTCGTGTTCGTTGGGTGTATTGGTGTACACGGCCGTGTCCTGCTTGTTCGCTTCTCTCACTCCCGTGTATGGATGCAAACGCCCGTGTTAATTTCACAGTCTCGAACATGCGACACGCCCGTGTTAATTGCTCAGTTTCAACCACGGCTTCTAGACACGGGCATGTCACCCGCCCGTGTTGTTTTGGCAGAATTGCCGACGGCCATGTCACACGGCCGTGGTGACTTTTCGAATCCCGTGTTGGGAAAAATTTTGCTCTATTTTCAAACGGCCATATCGCACAGCCGTGTTGCCTCCCGTGGTATGGGCACGGTCTAAGGCACGCTCGTGTGCCCGGTCGTGTGGATTTGGACAACCTGTGTTCAAGGACTCAGTTAGTGAATTAGATGTTAAAAACTAAAATTCAAAGAAGTTAACACTATTAGTGCTCGGGTTACCTCCCGAAAAACTCTTATTTAGAGTCTAAGCTCAACTTTCCTCTCTTGTTGGGTGGTCATGGTGGTGCGAGGAGTTTACAATCCTCCTTCCTGCTATCAATCTCATCAAAATAAGGTTTTGGACGAGTACTATTTACTTTAAAAGTGTTGAATTTGGGATGAATTACCTCGACTGTAACATACGAAAAAATGCTAAGTACCGTAAGAGGGATTGCTCCATTAGGTTTAGAAGTGGCAATACGAGGGTCTGCTGCATCTAATAGTACTTTGTCTCCAACCTTAAGTTGGTTTGGTGAAACATTGAGCCCATCATGACATGGTTTTGGTCTATTGTGTGCTCTTGGTTTCTGTGTCCGCTGTTTATCTAGTTCCTCAATTTTTAGCCTTCGTTCTTCATAGATGGGTCCTTTGTTGTTACTCGAACAAGGCTCATGTATGCTTTTTGAGCGTGTTTCCTGCAAAGAAGGTTGCACCACATGATCAGTATTAGTAAAATTTCGAGCTTGAAGAGTGATTGTTTCATCACACACACGAAAGGTGGGTTCACCTGTACTAACATCAATTATAGTTCTAGCAGTTGCTTAAAAGGGCCTTCCTAAAATTAAAGGTACGTCACTATCCTCTTCTATGTCTAGAACAACAAAATCGATTGGGAATATAAATTTGTCAGTTTTAATGAGTACATCTTGTAACACCCCAAACCCAGCCCCAACGTTATGGCCGAATCTGACGTGCCACATTGGAGTTGAAACCCACATTCCGTTTTAGTGTTTTAAAAACCATATATTTTGTTGAGTTAACAAGGTGTATGGAAGCTGGGCACCAGGTAGGTATCCGAGATAGAGGAGGTGAGCCATGAAGGCTGCTTAAGTACCAAGCTCTTTGATTGGATCCAATCCTAGACATGCCCACAACCATAGCCACACTTTGTTATATCGAGTTTAAATTTGTTTAAGTGAACAACTTTGATAAATCAATTAATCGTGGTGTTGAACTCTTTTGAAAACAAGTATCGTTTTGAAAACACGTCCTAAGTCTAGCCCATTTGAATAATTATCAACCAAGTTTGAAGTTATTAAAATTAAAATAATCCTGAAAAGAAATAAAAGGAAAGTTAAAATGGCCTTATTACAACCCAAAAATAAATAGTAATTAAAGGGAAACTAATGAAAACCAACGCTTATTTAAAAGTCCAAAGACAATCACCGTGGCTACTCTGAATCCCCTCCGGCCCAAGTCCCCACGTTAAGGCTCACCTGCAAGGTTAAGGAAAGGGGGTGAGTTTGGAAACTCAGTGTGCAACAAGCCCCTTTTAGAGCCCAAAACAATAACAGCCTGTTGGGTCTAAGCCCAAAACCAATCTCAAACATGTACTAGGCCATAGCCCTTTTCATATTTCATAATTCATAACACTGGGCCGAAGCCTTTTCATATTTCATATTACTGGGCCGAAGCCTTTACTGTAAACGGTACGGCCCAAAGGCTCATTTTTATGTTACATGTAATGTCAATGAAAGAATGCAACCCATTTGGGGAGGCTACTCAACCCACCATCCGCTACTCTCCACCCGTACCAACCAACACACCATGTGGGGATTAACTCGACCCACCCCGCCATAACTCTCCACTGGCAGCATAGCTGCTTTATCATATAACTGGAGGCCTAGCCTCTTTTAATAACTGGGGCAAAGCCCTTTTTTAATAACTGGGGCATAAGCCCTTTTATAACTGGGGCATAAGCCCTTTTAATAATTGAGGCATAAGCCATTTTAATAACTGGGGCATAAGCCCTTTTAATAACTGGGGCATAAGCCCTTTTAATAACTGGGGCATAAGCCCTTTTGCACTTCCTCCATCCATATAAAAACCCAACCCAATGCATTTATGAACATCTCGTGTGCATATCATACATATCATGTGCATATCATACATGTCATGTGCATATCATACATATCATGTTTATCAAAATCCTATGCATTAAGTTCATATATAAACCCTAGGGGTATAATGGTCATTTTTACCTAGGGAAAAATGATCATTTTCATATTATAAGGGTAATCTTGTAATTTTACCAAAAATTAGGGTTTCCATGTTCATTAACGGTTACAAACAATTCATGGGTGCAAACAGTGATTCTGGCCCATTTTTAGCGAAAACGAGTTATTGGGCCAAAAACCCCTAATGGGCCCTACTTAGCCGATTCTGTCATCTAGGCCCATTTATCCTATATTCATAACAGTATTAACAGTTTTAACATGCAATTTAACAGATTTCCATTTCCTACCAAATTTACCCAAATGGGCCCGAAAGCCTATTGGGCCCTAATTCAGCCCCTCGAGGCCCAACTTACCGTGAATGCCAAAAACACGTCCTTACCGTTTCCATTATTCCTGATCATCATCTCATCGATTCTAACTAACTAGTGAGCGTTCGCTTGCTCACAAGTCCTCGAAATGCCAGAATTTCGGCATTTCGGCTTTTCGGCATTTATCGCTTTAAGCTATGAAAAGGGTTCGTTACACACCTGTTTGGCGATATTCCTCGACGAGATCTCCTACACAATTTCTCCTATAATCCATCGTTAATAATCAGCTTCCCATAATTAAACCAAACCTCAAATCATCTAATACTAATACTTACACATTCGGCCACCATCCATAATGGCCTTAGGAATCTTACCTTTGTCGCGATTGATGACTAGGTCTAGCCACTCCGGTAATCCAAGCTACTCCAAGTCGACACTACACCTTGCTGCTCCTTCAATAAATAAACCAAAAATATTAAAAGAAGACCCCATAAGGCCTACACCTACATTCGGCCACCTCCCTAAACTAGAGGGGTTTCAGCTTTTGGCCATAGCTACACTAGGAATTGTTTAGAGTTTGAACACTTACCACAGTCTTCCTCCTCTTGAATCCGGATGCCTAAAAGGTAAAGGAATTGAACGCCAACTATTGAAAAGGAAAGAAAAGGTTACTGGTCACAAAGATCGGCACCCACCTATCTTCACTGATTTCGGCTTTTTACGGTATTTCGGCAGAAGTAGAGATTAAAGAAAGAAATAATAAATGAGTAGAGGAAAGTAATAGGCTGGATTTTGAAAAAGAAAAGGGAGAAAAGATGAGAGGAAGGATGATAGATTCGGCTAGGGAAGAAAAAGAAGAGAAAAAAACTAAAACAAAGGAGAAAACGGCACAGCTAAGACCCTAATGCCGAAATTACTAACCTAATACCCTTCTGCCGAATTCCCCTCACTAACCTCTTCCAAACGGCTAAGCTCTATCCTTCTCTCAAATCCCTAAAATCTCTCCCCTTATCCCTCCTTAATCCATGCGTTTGACTTGATCCAACTCTCCTCTTACAGAATCCACTTAGGTTCCAACACTTACCCTTCCTGCACATAAAAATAAATACTCTTATTTGCCAACACAGGGAATCGATCCCAAGTCTTCCCTTATGCTCCACACGCCACCTTTTTAGGAGCTTAGTGGCGTCACCCTTGCCACTCTACCAAAGCTCTTTTTGTGATACACTTTACCCACAACTTAATATAAGGGCACCTAGCCAGAACCCCTAACTCCTAAGTCCAAAATTTAAAAATTCAACCGGGTTTTGGCTAACTCATAAGCCTTCCATAAGCCCATTTACACACCCAAATTATGAATTCCATAATCACATACCAAATTTTAGAAAATTACTTAAAATATCAGGAATCGCGAAAAACCCGAAAATCAGGATGTTACACATCTTCAATAATGCCCCTAGGAAATCTAATTGTTTTATCTGCTAACTGAATGCTCATCCTAGTTTGTTTGGGTTTCCCAAGACCTAGTTGTTTAAACATTTTATAGGGCATGACATTAATACTAGCCCCTAAATCAGCCAAAGCATTACTAACATCTAAGCTACCAATTAAACAAGGAATCGTAAAACTCCCTGGATCTTTCAATTTGTTGGCGAGCTTATTCTGCAGAATGGCTGAGCAAACTGCATTCATCTCTACATGCGACGCCTCATCCAACTTCCGCTTATTTGCTAAAAGCTACTTTAAAAATTTAACTGCGTTTGGCATCTGCGAAAGAGCTTCAATAAATGGTAAGTTAATATTCAATTTCTTTAATAGTTTAAGGAGTTTACCACATTGTTCATCTGTAAGGTCTTTCCTTGTCGCATTGAGGTATGGCACCCGTGGTTTGTACTCTTTACTTACCGATTTTGCTCACTGTGGACTACCTCACCTTTACCTTTACTTACCATAATTCCTTGCCTCGGTTCAGGTTCAGGTTCAACTAACCCTTCCTTGTCTTGAATGGTAATCGCATTGAGTTGTTCCCTTGGGTTAGATTCAGTGTTACTCGGCAGGCTACCTTGTGGTCGTTCAGAAGTTAGTTTAGCAAGCTTTCGAGCCCCTAAATCAAAGCTTGTTGATTCTTAAGTGTTGTCTCAGTATTCTAAAAATGAGTTTCTGAAACTAAGATAAATTTTGTTAGCATCTCCTCAAGGTTCAGTTTCTTTTCCTGCTGGTAAGGTGGTTGTTGAAAACCCGGAGGATGTTGTGGCCTTTGATTCCTTTGACTACCCCACGAGAAGTTGGGATGGTTCCTCCAACCTGCATTATAAGTATTACTGTATAGGTTATTTTTAGGTCTAGAATTATTGTTACCCATATATTGAACTTGTTCCTCCTCGATGTTGGCATTGAAGGATTGATATTCTATGTGTACTCCTCCTTCATTTGAATCCCATCTCATTATTGAATGTACCTGAGTAGAACCGTATAAACTGTCAATATTTTTATTTAAAAGTTCTACCTGGTTAGATAGCATAGTAACCGTGTCGAGGTTGAAAACACCGGCTGCTTTTGTCAGCTTTGTTCTCATGACTTACCACTGATAGTTATTCAATGACATCTCTTCAATAAATTCGTAAGCCACTTCAGATGTTTTGTTATTGATAGTCCCACTAGCAGCTGTGTCGATAAGTTGCCTTGTTGAGGGGTTCACACCATTGTAAAACGTTTGAACCTGCAACCATAAAGGTAACCCATGGTGAGGACACCTTCTCAAGAGATCCTTGTATCTCTCCCATGCATCATAGAGTGTTTCGAGATCCTTCTGCATAAAAGAAGAGATATCATTTCTCAACTTAGCCGTTTTAGCTGGCGAAAAATATTTAAGTAAAAATTTTTTGGTCATTTGTTCCTAAGTAGTGATTAACCCTTGTGGTAACGAGTTCAACCACTATTTAGCTTTGTTCCTCAACGAAAAGGGAAATAACCAAAGGCGAATGGCATCATCAGAAACACCATTGATTTTAAAAGTGTCACAGAATTCCAGAAAATTTGCCAAATGAGTGTTTGGGTCCTCGTCCTACAAACCATCAAACTGAACAAACTATTGTATCATTTGAATCGTGTTATGTTTTAGTTCAAAATTATTTTTAGCAACAGCAGGCCTAACTATACATGACTCAGTTCCTGTTAAAGTAGGTTTAGCATAATCATACATAGTGCATGGAGTAGGATTCTAATTTACTGGATCAGCAGCAATTGCAGGAGGTAGCGGGTTTTCCTGATTTTTAGCCATCTCCTTGGTTGTGGTGAAAATATCGTCCGCTTACTCTCCCTCTGTGTATCTTAGGCTTCGCCTTATTTCTCTTCAGTTTTTGTGAGCTGTGTGATTGATCTCTCACTATCAAAAAGTAATGGTCTCAACGGGTTTCTTTTAGTCATAAACTATAAAAACCTACCAGAAGGAAAAAGAAAATTTAGTAACAAATATCAAAATAAAATTTAAATTGCAATAAAATAAATGGCTAAAGTAATAAAAATTAAGTGTTCCTAATATCTTAGTTCCTCGGCAACGATGCCAAAAACTTGATGTGGTGTGAATCGTGATAAGTTTTATAATTTATGAATGTCCGTTCTTGAAAACTAACTATTACCACGACAAAGACAAGTGCACCTTATCGAACAGTAGTATAGCTTATGGCAAGACCATGATGTCGAACCCAAAGGAACTGAGAGTACTAGTATTAACTTTCTTTTTATTATTTAGCCTAAAAATAAAGGGGTTTGCTTTATCTAAACTAATTACTAAACTAAGAATGCACAGAAAGTAAATTGGGGAAATAACTTTTGGGAAAACTGAAAGATTTGGACAATACCCAAGGGAAAAATCCACCTAGACTTCACTTATTATTGACTCTAAATTAGACAATTTATTCACTTGACTTGATCCATAGAAATCCCTAAGTTATATTATTATCTCTCTCGAGACTAACAACATCTAACCCTAGGTTGATTAAATGAAATCTCTTTCTAATTAAAACCCCTAGTGTTGCATTAACTCGATCTATGGATTCTTTTATTAGGTTTCACCCTAATCTGGCAAAATTATGTCACCCTCTGTCTAGGCGTGCAATCAACTCCGCTCAATTATGCTAGATCTACTCTTAGACAGGGACTTTTGCTCCTCTGAATAAGCACATAAATACTTGAATCAACATCCTGGAATATTAAAACAAGAATTAAGAACAAATCAAATATTTATCATATAATTTAGAAAATAATAACAAGATCCATCTTAGGTTTCATTCCCCTTAGGAATTTAGGGGATTTAGATCATAAGTGTAAAAGAAAACATCTCAGAAGAATAATGATAACAAAACATAAAGAAAACCAAAAAAATCCTGAAGGAAATTGAAGGGAGCTCTTCAGTCTCAAAAATAATCCAGCTTCTGAGATGGATCAATCGACTTTCTTCGAGTAATTCCTTTCCTCCTACTCCATGCGTCTTTTCTAGGTAACTCCTAGGGTGTTTATATAGGCTTTAGAAGGCTTCAAAACCCTCAAGAGTGGCCTTTTCTGAATAGGACTAGACTTAGGTTCGACAGGGACATGCCCGTGTGCAAGTGCTTCAACCCGTGTTCGAGTCTGTTGAATAGACACAAGCGTGTGGTCTACCCGTGTAAGGAAGTCTAGGTCGTGTTGATTCCCCACGTTGACCCATTTTCTCTGTTTTTGGGCTGTTTCTCGCTCTTTTTACT
Source organism: Gossypium hirsutum (assembly GCF_007990345.1). Classification (NCBI taxonomy): domain Eukaryota; kingdom Viridiplantae; phylum Streptophyta; class Magnoliopsida; order Malvales; family Malvaceae; genus Gossypium; species Gossypium hirsutum. The sequence goes on along the minus strand of NC_053434.1, from coordinate 74,657,947 downwards.
CTTCTATGCTCACCTAAGTATAAAACATGAAATTAAACGATTAGGAGTATCGAATTCACCAAATCTAAGGATAATTCATCCAAAAATATGCTAAGCATGGGATACAAATATGTATAAATTACAGTTTATCAGCATGTCCTAGACATGTCTTACACTGGCACACGTATCACCCATTGTCATGGCATGAATACCCAATTCTATTCCTAATGATCAACCGAGAGTCTTTATTACATTAATTTCTCAACATACATACCCATATTTGCAAACAAAACAATTTATACAATATCAATTCAATCACACATCATAACAATATAGTTGCATTATTAACATAACTTACCTTGGATTACAAAATGTAGGCGACTAGTCAGTTTTAATCTACTTGCTTGGTCTTCTCTCGGTCTAGGTTCAGATTTTGTATTTCTTGATCTAAAATAATAAAAATTCATCCATTTAATCACTAGATAAATTTATACAATCAAAACTTCACATTTTTGGCAAAATGACCATTTTGCCCCTAAACTTTCACAAATGACCATTTTACCCTTAGGCTCGAAAATTGATATTTACTGAATTTCATCATGCCTTAAGCCTATGTGAACCCTTTTTACTCTTATAACAACCCAAAATTTCCATTATTTTTCCACATTACAATCTATTTTACGAGTTTTGCAAAATAGTCCTATTAGGGTTTTCATGAGAAGTTCTTTCACAAAAGTTGTTTATTTCACAACCATAACTCAGATTCTTCCATAAAATTTCATTTAAGTTATATATGCTTTCATGGCAAAACGCTAGACTCTCAACCATTTTGCAAAATAGTCCCCTCAATAGATAACTCATGCTACAAGGGTTCCAAAAGTACCAAAATCATCAAAAATAACCATCTAAATCACTTACTTGAGAGAGTAATAAATGGATGAAAGTTTCAAGCTCCCATGGCTATTTCTTGGAGGAAAAATTGGTGGAAGAAAGAAGAGTAAAAATATGACAACATTCATCTTTTTATTTTATTTCTAGACAATATTAAGTCATCAACTCACCTAACCATTTGACCAATTGATTTATCTTGTCCCTATGGCAGGCCTTGCCTATTTAAAGGGTCTATTTTCTCTTTAAAGACCTCAAATTATGGTTCTTTAGTCATTTGGTATATCTATAAGGTAAAATAAAACTTTTACCCTTTATGCAATTTAGTCCTTTTTCGCAATTAAGCTCACAAATGCTAAAATTAATTCACCAAAATTTTCATACACTTATATAATCATACTATGACACCAAAATAATAATAAAAATAATTTCTTTGTAACACCCCAAACCCGACCCAGACGTTATGGCTGAATCTGATGTGCCACATTGAAGTTAAAAACCCATGTTTCGTTTTAGTGCTTTAAAAATCGACTTTTGTTAAGCTAACAAAGTGAATGGGAGCTGGGCACCAGGTAGGAATCCATAACAGAGGAGGTGAGCCATGAAGGCTGCTTAAGTACCAAGCTCTTCTAATGGATCCAATCCTAGACATTCCCACAACCATTGCCACACTTGGTTAAATCGAGTTGTAATTTATTTAAGTTGAAATCTTTGATAAATCAGATAATCGTGGCGTGGTGTTATTTTGAAAACAATTATCATTTTGAAAACACGTCCTAAGTCTAGCCCATTTATTAACAAACAGATTAAAGTTATTAAAAATAAAATAATCCCAGAAAAATAATTAAAATGGCCTTATTACAACCCAAAACCAAACAATAATATTAATAAGATAAAACTTATAAAGAAATAAATCGGCTACTTATTGCAATTAAAAGAAATAGAAACAGTAGTGCGGCCATCTCCGAGTCCCTCGCAGCTCCAAACCATCTAAGCTTAGGGATTCCCTGCACAGTTAGAAATGGGGTGAGTTTACGAAAACTCAGTGTGTAATCCCAATAACAAACAAACAGTGAAAACACAGTATCAGTACAATCTGGGCCAAAGCCCTATTTAGTCTTGACATATACTGGGCCGAAGCCTTTCGTTTAACGGTTACTGCGCCGAAGCCTTTTCATAAATCATATCACTGGGCCGAAGCCTTTTCATAAATCATATCATTGGGCCGAAGCCTTTACTGTAAACGGTATGGCCCTTAGGCCCATTTCAATATCACATGTAATGTCAATGGATGTATGCAAGCCCATTTCAATATCACATGAAATACCAATGAATGTATGCAAGCCTATTTGGGGAGACTACTCAACCCACCATCCGCTACTCTCCACCCGTACCAACCAACACACCATTTAGGGAATAACTCAACCCACCCAACCAACACACCACTGGCAGCATAGCTGCTTTATCATATATCTGGAGGCCTAGCCTCTTTAATAACTAGGGCAAAGCCCTTTTCGGTAAACTGGGGCAAAGCCCTTTTCAATAAACTGGGGCATAAGCCTCTTTCAATAAACTGGGGCATAAGCCCTTTTCAATAAACTGGGGCATAAGCCATTTTCGGTAAACTGGGGCATAAGCCCTTTTCAAAAAAATGGGGCATAAGCCCTTTTGCACTTCCTCCATCCATATAAAAACCCAACCCAATGCAACATGTCATGTATGCAGAATTTCATGCCCATATTTGAATTAAACAATCACAGTCAAGTCATTCATATCACCAACATATATTCACAATCAAATCCGTCAACCACACAGTCCAAGTCAGTCACTTGCCCACAAGGGCAAAACAGTCATTTTTCACATTATAAGGGTATTTTCGTAATTTTACCAAATATCAGGGTTTTCCATGTTCATTACAATTATCAATATTTTCCAGTGTTTAAACAATGATCTTTAACCCACTTTATCAAATTTGGGCTTTTGGGCCCAAAACCCCTAATGGGCCCTACGAATGCTGATTTAGCCTACTTAACCCAAATTTTACAATATTACTAACCGTGCTAACGTGCAACTTTTCCAAATTCCATTGTCTATCAATTCTACCCAAATGGGTCCGAAAGCCTATTGGGCCCAATTTTAGCCCATTGAGGCCCAACTTACCATCGTGCACAAAATTGAGTTCTTACCTATTCCATCGATCCAAACACCGATCTTATCGTATTTATCACATCTATACCCAAACGCAACATTACAAGTTCCCAAAATACCAGTATTTTAGCATTTCGGCTTCTCAGCAAATATTAATCTAAGCTATTACGAGGGTTAGTACACACCAGTTACGGGTTGAAGTTGAAACGTTTCCAAAATCAATCGCCTACGATAACCACCACCTGTCACTCAAACTTAACTAATCCAATATCAATATATGTAAATCCTAAGCACATCAGTCATACGGAACATAAGGGCATATTCGTCATTTTACCATACAAGGGTATTACGGTCACTTTACCCTACAGGGGCTTTACGATCACTTTACCCTACAAGGGCTTTACGGTCTTTTTTACCTAATAGGGGTATTTTAGTCATTTCATCCTACAAGGGTGTTTTGGTAAATCTACAAACTAAAGGTATTTCAGTAATTTTGTAAACCAATGGTATTTCCATAATTTTTAGAAAGTCAAGGGTATTTTTGTAACTTTGTAAATCAGGGGTATTTTGGTAATTTTACAAATTGAGGGTATTTCGGTAATTTCACAAACTAGTGGTATTTTGGTAATTTTACAAACTAGTGGTATTTTAACAATTTTACAGACTAGGGTATTTTGGTAATTTTACTGATCGAGAGTATTTTGGTAATTTTGTAAACCAAGGGTATTTTAGTAATTTTGTAAATCGAGGGTAAAATAGTAATTCTGTAAATAAGGGTAAAATAGTAATTCTATAAATCGAGGGTAAAACAGTAATTCTATAAATCGAGGGTAAAACGGTAATTTTATAAATCGAGGGTACTTTGGTAATTTTACAATTTAAGGGCATTTCAGTAATTTGGTAAACTAAAGTATTCCAAAATAGGGAAGCCTATTCTCGGCCCAAATGGGCCCACACGCTCGTGTGGCCCTTTTAGCCCGAATCTAGCCACAGATATGAGATTCACCTAGCCTAGTCTAATATTTACTACACAATCAAACAACTTATCCAATTGGGCCCATAGGCCCATTGGGCCCACATGACCCTTTTTGGCCCATCGCGGCCCGAAGTAGACATCCTACAACTAGAGTAGCGAGAAATACACACCTGATTGGTGACTGGAGTTAATCCAAGCTCCAAGCACTCTTAGCCGACGCCCAACCCAAACAAGCACGCCATACAGCGAAAGGGATCAGCCAAGAAAGGTACCTTTACTCTCCTCATGGTTCCCTCTATTTAAAGCCAGCTTCGCATCCACTTTTATGTTAGCTTCCCGATGTGAGATCCCTCCAACATCAGAGTTTAAATTCAACACCAACTCTTGCCGCCCCCTGTTAGCAAAAGAAATGCTCCTTGCTTGCCATGGGATTCGAACCCATGCCTCCCCTCAGATACACGCTTCTTGCCACTAAGCCACAAGGCTTTTTGTGTCATATTTTATCCCCAATTAATTATAAGGTCTAAAGGCCAAAGTCCAGGTTCCCTTAAAAAACCAAAATAAATTGCAAGAGCCAAGACTTGAACCCAGGCTCCCATACAACCTTAATGACGCCACAACCATTAGACTACATGCTTCCATGTGTCATTTATTTACCACAATAATTTAAAAGGCCCTCATCCAAGCATCCAGGTTTTTTTCACTTAATACCAAAATTTTTGTTAAAGCCCAAATTTGAACCCAAGATTTCTCCAACACTTCTCAAAGCTATTAACCACTAAGGAAAACATTTAATTGTGTTATTTCATTGCACAATTAAATACCTATTTACAACCTCCTTACAGACCCGCACTCAAGGCCCAATACTTCTAGGCCCAAATTCGGGGAGTTACATTCTTGACTTTGAATTTGTGGTCTGGAAACCACTGTTCTAACTAAGCTCAAAAATTGGGATGCTACATTATCGCCTTGGGGTGCTCTTGTATTGTTTGTAAAGAAGAAAGATGGCACAATGAGAATATGTATAGACTACCGACAGCTTAACAAAGTGACGATCAAGAATTAATATCCTTTACCCAGAATAGATGATTTGTTTGATCAATTGAAAGGGGCTACTATGTTTTCAAAGATAGATTTGAGATCAGGTTATTATTAGTTGAGAGTTAAAGACTCTGACGTGTCAAAAATCGCATTTAGAATGAGGTATGGCCATTATGAATTCTTAGTTATGCCTTTTGGACTAACGAATGCACCTGCTATTTTTAGGGATTTAATGAACCGAATTTTCAAATCGTACTTAGATAGATTTTTTATTGTATTTATTGACGACATATTGATATATTCACGAGATGAAAATGAGCATGCCGAGCATTTGAGTATTGTATTGCAAACTCTGTGTGATAAGTAGTTATATGCAAAGTTCAGTAACTGTGAATTCTGGTTGCATGAGGTTGGTTTTTTGGAGCAAATTGTGTCAGCATCAGGTATTTGAGTCAATCTGAGTAAGATATCTATGATTATAGATTGGAAGCCTCCGAGAAATGTATCCGAAGTCTGTAGCTTCCTAGGACTTGCGGGTTATTATAGATGATTTGTGAAAGGATTTTCGATGATTGCAACTTCATTGACCAGATTGCTTCAGAAAGATATAAAGTTTGAATGGTCTGAGAAATGTCAGAAAAGTTTTGATCAGCTGAAAGCTCTTTTGACTAAAGCTCTAATATTAGTACAGCCAGAATCGGGTAAAGAATTTGTGATCTATAGTGATGCATCGTTGAATGGTCTGGGCTATGTTTTGATGTAGAAAGGCAAAGTCATAGCTTATGCCTCAAGATAGTTGAAGCTGCATGAAAAAAATTACCCGACGCACGATTTAGAGTTAGCAGCCATTGTGTTTGTGTTGAAGATTTGGCGTCATTATTTGTTCAGTGAGAAATTCCATATTTATTCAGATCATAAGAGTTTGAAATATTTGATGACTCAGAAAGATTTGAATTTACGACAGCGAAGATGGCTAGAATTGCTAAAAGATTACGAATTAGTGATTGACTATCATTTAGGAAAGGCAAATGTGGTTGCTGATGATGTAAACCCGGTCTCATCATGTGATAACCCAACTCTACAACATCGAGAATGGCCTAAGCTCGAGGGGCCCAAGTGTAAAATGAAGTTTGATTTCAGTTCAACGAGCTGAAATCAGCTTATTTCTAGCTCAATGAGCTCGTTTGCTCATTCATTAAGATTAATGTAGCTCGATCTAGCTCGCTTAAGCTCAACTCAGCTTCATGATAGTTTGTTGAGCTTGAGGACATGATATTTAAATTTTCATGCATATTTTAGTAGCTGGAATAAAATTATTAAGTTAGTAATTTAGTTCAGTTGGAATAAAATAGAATTTTAATGTTTTTAAATTTTGATCATTTAATTAGCTTAAATATGTTTAAGTTAGTGCATTATTTTAATGTGACATTGTTACTACATGATTTTAATGTGTGTTAGCTGAATTAATGTGCAGCTTTTATTTTGTCTTAGTTTTAACATGTTTTAAATGTGTCAGCTGAATTTAATGGATTAAAATTGTCCTAAGCTATAGCAAGTTAATTTGTCTTAGTGTGTGCATAACTTTAATGTGTCAAGAACAAGACATATTTAATTGTTTTGTCTAGCTAAACATGGCATTAAAGGTTAATTAAGCTAACCAACTGAATTAAAGTTGTCTTAAGGCTGCCAAATTTTTATGTGTCTTGAGCTGACTTAATTTGATGTGCAGGCATTCATATTGCTTGGACCAAATTTAATTGGTGCTTAATTCAGCTGACAAGCAAGCAAGGTGCGTTGGATGGCATTTAATGAGGAAGCATGCATCTTGCATGTTCATGGACGACATTTAAGAATGGAGCTACTGATTCGAGTTTTCCATGTGCCTTTTTTATGTAGTTCAAAAGGTCCTTAAGTGAATTAATACAACTGCTGCTATTTATCTTCTCCATATAACTTTCATGAAACATTAAAAGCCACTCATTTAGAACACCATCAGCCACACTTATTCACCATATACAGCTACATGATTTCTTTGACTTTCGGTGTGCCCAAGTTGAAATTATTCAGGCACCAAGACTGTACAGCTAACCGAAGCAACCAACTCATTATCATGCACTCTTTTGGCCTAATTTCTTAGAACTATACAGCTTAAATTTAATTTCCAGCTGCTGGAACTTTCAAAAAAGCTGCCAAGAAATTTCTAAGAAACTTTAGCTCATTAAGCTAAATTTAAAGTGCCTATTTAGTTCTTTTTTGTGACCATTCGGCTATTCCTTAGTTTTTAGCTATAGATATGTGTTAATTTCATTTTTTTAAAGGTTACTCAATTTTAGACTTTGTCACTTTTATCAACTTTATTGTTCTAGTGAGAATTCAATTCCCTTTATTCACTTTAGGACTAATTTGACTTATCAGGAATTCATCTCGTGGCGTCTATCTTTCCTTGTTTTCCCAAACTTATCACCTTTGTTGGTGTGGCGTTCAAAATTATACCTTTGGTTCCTATCACCCTTGATAGCTGGTCAAGGTTCTTGTTATGTTCCTAAATCAAAATTCATCTAAGTGCCATTTTTGAGACTCGGGTCAACAATCTTAATATTGTTGGTTCATTCTCTAGCCTTAGCTATTTAACCCATACACCATTCAACTATCTTAAAACCCTCTTTTGAAACCTTGTGAGCCTATTTCCTTACTTTGTTCCAGCCTTTCTTCGAACGAGACAAGACTTGCCCAATTTACGATCGGGCAACTAATACGACTCAAATCGCACCTGAGGTGAGTTCGTATCATTTGGTATCAAAGATGGTTATATTGAGGTAAGAATCGACGTTTTTGATATTCCTGGGATTGCATTTTAGCAAAAAATTAAAAAAAATCCAAAAAAAATTGGAAAAAAGGAAACAAATATATATTTGAAGTGTAAAATTCAGAAATAGTAAAAAAAGAGAATTACAAAAATATTAAAAAAATAAAAAAAGTGAAGTTGTCGTACAAGTTTTCTGCCAAAATTCCTTCATTACTTTCTAATACCAAACAACCACAACTTCATCCTCTGGTTTTTATTTTCTAGCCTACCCTTGTTCCAACAACATTTCCTACCCAAACCAAACATCATTTTTGTAAGCCGACCCCACACCGACGACCGTTAAGGCTAAGTAGTCCATTGTGAATCAAGAGAGGTGAATAGAGCAGAAAAAGGCACGAGTGTGTGGTAAGATTATTCGAGTGTGTAAAAGCCAAAATTGTAAGAATTTTTCTATTTGAGAGAAAGTGTGAGGTTTGCGTGAGTAAACACCATGTTTCGAAATACCAAAAGCAATGGTAATTATAATGATTTGTCAAACTCAACATATTAAGAATTTATTCACAAGGTGGGTCAAATGCTCCAAAGATGACTAAAACCAATACGGGAATGTTTGGAACGTATCGAAGAAAGAGCCCAAACGTATCGAAGTTCTGCAAATCAAAAAATGGAGACAAGATCATCACAGAGACACGTATCCGAAGATTATTTGAGGAGAAACTCATACTGAGACTATTATTCATCAAGGAAGTTGAGTCGGTATGAAACAAACCATGAATTTGGAACCTTTCGAGGCTACCAACAAAAAGGTAGAAATTCTTCTTCAAACGCTTCAAAGTATTCCTCTGTGGGGAAGTCCAAACGAAAAAGTGAACATGGTTCGTATGCATCCGAGTCTTCGCACATGGAAGGTCATCCGCGAAAAGATTCATATCATGATTCCTATTCAACAAGGAATTCGAGATGAAGCAAAGGAAACTTTGAGTTTGAAAAATATTATGGTGACGAACGAGAATGTGCAAGTAATTCTTCATATGCGCAAAGATATTCATCTGCAAAGATTTAATCTCGAAAAAATGATCATATTTCATACGTGGATCCTTCATGTTTGTCTCAGCGAAAAGTTTTTCATTTTGATTCTCTTAAGTTATCTCCCTCTTGTAATAAAATCAAAAATGCATGTGAGAAAGAATTTGAAAGAAAAAAAAATGAAGAAAAAGAGAGTGAAAGAGAGCAAAAAGAGAATGAGAAAAAGAAAAACGAAATTGAAAAAGAAAAAGAATTCGATCAAGAAAAGAAAATTGAAAAAGAGAGTGAGTATGAAGAAAGAAAGAAAAATGAGCAAGAAGTGAGTGTTGTTGAAAAAGAAAGTGAGTTAGAAAAAGAAACGAGTGGAAGAGATAAGAGAGAACAAGAAAAAAGTTAGTGTTGTTTCAACTAATCCACATGTGAGTTGTCCTTGTGCTGTTTTTCATTTTCAGGTTTCTGGAGAATCATGTGACAAGTTCCAACTACAATACTTCCTTGATGTGAGACGATTTCATTTGATTGAAAAAGGTAAGGTTGAAGGTGGAATCCAACCACAAGTGCTTAAAGGTAAGGAATCTTCAGCAACCGAGCCACGACAAATAGGTTTGAAAGTTGTCGATAAAATTTTTGATGACTTCACTTTTAAAAGATCTCCTTATTTTGAAACCATTACTCGTTATTCTTTGTTTTTAGTTGATAAATTCATTCTAAGTGGAAGCATGACAAGTTGTTTTCTTGATTTGTTGATGTAATTGTAACGCCCTGATTTTCGGGATTTTTTCAGGTTTCTGTGATTTTTGGTAAATTTTGAAATTTTGGTGTTTTGAATATTGGAATTGTGTTTAAGTGTGTTAGTGGGCCTTTAGAAGGCCCAAGCCTAAGTTAAACACGGTAAAATATCAAGGTTGGATTTTAAGTGAATAGGAGACTTGGTTAAGTGGGCTTTTAAGAAGAACTTCGTAAATTATGACGCAAATAAGGCCTTGGTAGAGTGGAAAGGTGGTGCCACTAGGTTCCTAAAAAAATGACGTCTGGGAAGGAATTAAAGGTCCAGGGTTCAAGTTGCAAGGTAAGCATATTGTTACATTTTAATTTTAGGCATATGCCGGGCATGTGATCACTTAAGTGAATTTCGGCAAGGGCCTTAAGGAGGTTGGGTCGATTGTTTTAGTTGATATTAGGGTTAGGTTCTTTTCTTTTTCTGTCTTGGAGAATTAGGGTTAGCCACCTGAAAGTTTTCACAGCCATTCATCTTTTCTGAGTTATCACAAAAGCCAAAAATGCAAATTCCTTCTCCTTGGTGCCAATTTCTTCTTCCTCTTTTTTTCCTCCATTTTCTTTCTTCCTTTTTTCCTTTTCTTCTAGAAGCAATCTTCTGATCACCTTACTCACCTCCTCTGTCAATCCCATCCTCCACAAAACCTCCATAGCCGATTGCCATAAAAGTCGAAATCTTGAAAACTCACTTCTTGTGCCGATTTCTTCAAGCAAAAATCCTTCATGTATTTTTGTTCTTTTTGATCAAATTTCATCTTCTCTAAACCCTTAGTATCTGTCGACAACATTACTTCAAAGTTATAGCCTCAAATCGTCATCTTCTTCATCACTTAAAAAGCTGAAATACCATAGATTTAAGGACTTATAGCCAAAACTTCAGATCTCCTGGATTCGAGTTCTACTATTGTTTAGAGGATAGATCTGCATCAGATCTGTGTATCAAAGAGGAATAAGTGGTAAGTGCTCATCACCTCAGATCTAGTCTTATTTTACAATGTAGAAAAGCCAAAGTCCCTAAAATCTAGGGAGGCTGTCGATTTGGGCATAGGGCTTTAAGGGTCTTTAACTGACGATTTCTTTTGGTGATTAGTGTCTTCAAGAGGTTTGATTGAAGGCTTGGATCTTTGGAACAACTAGACTGTAACACCCCGTACCCGAGACCGTTGCCGGAGTCGGACACGAGGGGTTCACAGACTAAATCCGCTTACTATCGCAGTCCATTTTAAAAATTTCCAGACAGCTGGCTAACTGTGTCGCTGTCACCTTAAAAATCATATCTTGAGTTTCACAACTCGAAAATCAGTTTCGTGATTTTTCCCTGAAGCTATACTCATATGTCCATCTACATATTTTTTCTAGAATTTTTGGTCGGGCCAATTAGTACAGTTTATTAGTTAAAATCTCCCCTGTTACAGGGTGCGACTACACTGACCTTCATGCATTACAATTCGGATATCTCCCTGTACAGGGCTTCAATACTGATGTCGTTTGTTTCTATAGAAACTAGACTCAGAGAGGAATCTATAAATATATGGCATGACTCCTAATTATCTCTGGTTAATTTATAATGAATTTCCAAAGTCGGAATAGGGAATCCAGAAACCGTTCTGGCCCTGTCTCACGAAAACCTAATTATCTCTTAACATACCACTCATATGACCGTTTCGTTTCTTCCATATGAAAGTGGATTCATCAAGGTTCATTTAAATAATTTATTCACTATTTAATTCTATCCTACTATTTTTAGTGATTTTCCAAATCTACATCACTGTTGCTGTCAGCATCTGCCTTTAAGGTAGACTTTACCTATTTCATAGTTTCCATGATTCAACTAGCCCTTTTAGCATAAATAGCACAAATTATGATAGTGATTGACCATTCCCATGGCCAATCCTTGTTAAGCATATCCACACCTCTCAATAACCATATCCATACTAAATGATTATAACATTATGCTCAAACATATATAAGCCATTTTCACATGGCTATCCAAAATTATACAAATCCAAAGGGTCCATGACCCACTACAAAAAGGGTAGTCCTATACATGCCATTTTCAGAGTTCAACCAAAAGTGTACCAAAAGGGCTTTGATAGTGTGGGCGACTTCGACTTCAATAATCCCGAGTCCGATAGCTGACGATCCAAAATCTATAAAACAGAGATTCAAAGAACGGAGTAAGCATTTAATGCTTAGTAAGTTTTAAGCAAGACAAAGTGTTCTCAATCACTATTATTGGTCATTCATTTCAACTGTTCGATGAAGTTAATCTAGAGCTTCATCTCGATCTATAATATCATTAAACGCAACACTTGGCTACCACATATATACTTTCGAATAATAATGACCTAGATGGTCAAATATTTCCAAAGCACATTCTCACATTTGGAGTTATAATATTAATCACATTTACCTACCTCTTTGATACTGATAATTACCTCGAAATCACTCCACTGATGAGTAAGTAATACGTACCTGAACATCTTGAATACATAATACTTATTTGATGGTAACTTAATGCAGATACTCAATATCAAAGTCTTACTTGAATCCTAGCATTTAGCCGTCGGGTCTTTAAAGCTCAGATATAGTACGCGCACGAAGCCTACGGACATTAATCAGGATAATATTCTCGCATAAAGCCTGCGGGGTTTTAACCCGGATATAGTACTGACACAATTGCCCTTCGGGACTTATCACATTTATACACTTTCACATCCATCACGTTGGCCACTCGGCCCTGTCACATATATACACTTTCACATTCATCACATCGGCCATTAGGCCTTATCACATATATACACTTTCACATTCATCACATCGGCCATTAGGCCTTATCACATATATACACTTTCACATTCATCACATCGGCCATTAGGCCTTATCACATATATATACACTTTCACATTCATCACATTGGCCATTAGGCCTTATCACATATATATACACTTTCACATTCATCACATTGGCCATTCGGCCTTATCACATATATATACACTTTCACATTCATCACATTGGCCATTCGGCCTTATCACATATATACACTTTCACATTCATCACATCGGCCATTAGGCCTTATCACATATATATACACTTTCACATTCATCACATTGGCCATTCGGCCTTATCACATATATATACACTTTCACATTCATCACATTGGCCATTCGGCCTTATCACATATATATACACTTTCACATTTATTCAAATATACTTCACATACCACATATACTATCATGTACAGACTTGGTCTTGGCCGAATCTACATCCATCACTTTCCAATGAATAATTCAATTTTATGCCATACTATCATTTCATGTTCGAATACTCATAAGCTTACAATATCACGATTTAGAATTCAAGTATGGGTTTAATCAATAGCTTATGAGCAACTAAAACAAGTTTTATCCATGTTTACAACAAAATCACATATTCACTACGAGCTGTTTTCCTGAGCAATGGTCACTAAATTATTTATAAACGGAGCTACAAAACTCCAAATCACTTGCCGTTAATTTTTCCTGAATATAGACTCGTATATCTTCCATCCATAAAATTTCCAGAATTTTAGGTTTGGCCAATCAATACCAGATTTTTCTTAAAGTTTCCCCTGTTTCACTGTTTGACTAATCTGACCACTCTTCACTACGAATCAAATTTCTCATTTTACAGAATTCAAAATGTGTTGTATTTGATTTCATTTGAAACTAGACTCATTAAGGAGTCTAAGCATATAAATTTTATCTTATAACCATTTTTGTACAATTTGTAATGATTTTCTAAAAACAGAACAGGGGATTTCGGAGTCATTCTGACACCGTATCACACAACTTTAAATATCTCTTTATAGGAAATTTGTTTGCTCACGAGGTCTCTTTTATAAGAAACTAGACTAATTAAGCCTTGATTACATATTTTATTCAGCCTATAATTCCACACCAACAATTTATAGTGATTTTCTAAAATCACGTTACTGCTGCTGTCCAAAGCAAATTATTACAATTTGCTCTTAACTTTCCAAGTCCGAACACATATGAACTTACCATTTGAGTTTAAGACATATCATGGCCACATCATATCTTATTAAATCAACTCATTATGTCCTATTATGATTGAATTTACTCAACGTTTAATCACTTAAAACTTACCTCGGAAGTGGTCGACGACTAGATATCCACGGCTATTTGTTTACTTTCTCTTTTCCCCCATCCGACTTTGATCCTCTTTGCTCTTAAGCTTAAGTAAAACAATAGATTTGCTTAAGTACTTAACCAATATTATTCACTTAACTATCACATTGGGCAATCACATATCATTTAATCTATATCTAAAACAATAGATTTCAATATGTATCATATTCGATAAAACATACCATGACTCGATTTCATGCTTATTTAATTTAGCTAGTTTCATAGCCGATTAATCACCTTACCCCAACATTACTCAATGCCGAATATTAACCCAACATCACAAGCATAATCACCATGAAACTTACCTTGATGCACATTTTATCCCATTGCCGAATACATATATATATATCACCAAACAAATTTTTATTCACATCTCTATAATTGATCATAATCGGACATTATAAACAAATCAACTAGTTTAGCATTCAAATTCTTCTAATCATTCCTCAATCACTTACTCAATGAACAATAATCCAAGCACATCAAAGCATAGTCGAATGTATCATTCTTCTTAAATTCATATTTGAACACTCAATTAAATACTTACAATTTAGCACTAATTTGGCATTTCAACATAGCCAATTGTCATTAAGCAATTAAGCCATAAATATTCAATTTTACCAAGCTCAACTCATCTATAATCAACCCTCAATACACCTAAGCATCAAAAACAACATCAAAGAAATACAAACATCCATGACCGAATGTCATCTTCATAAATTTACAAAAACATTTGCCATGAGTTAGCTTCTATACTTGATGACCACTCCAAATATACAAAGACTTTCAATGAAAGAGCATTAACATACCTCTTCCTAAACATCAACCAACCCATCATGAAGCAAGAAAATCCTCTTCTTCTTCCTTCCTCAAGTCACGGCAATAGGGGGAGCAAGGATGAGACAACTTTGTTTTCATCACCCCTCCCTTTTTATTACTTTATTACTAACCTTTTATTTTATTATTTCTAACATAAATCACTAACACAAAAATGTTTATAATAGGCTTTAACCCATAGCATGGCCGGCCACTACTTGTCATAGGTGGAAATTTGACATGCAAGCCCATTATTTTCATAACATGCACTAATAGGTCCTTATAGATTAACCTATCACCTTTTAAAAGTGCCACACATAAGTCCTATTAATTAAATTCACATGCAATCGACTAAATCGAAGCTCAAAACTTTCACACATTCATATTCACATATTTTAGACAATAAATATCATATTCAAATAATTTGGTGACTCGGTTTAGCGGTCCTGAAACCGCTTTCCGACTAGGGTCATTTTAGGGCTGTCACATAGACTTAGATCTAGTCATCAGTTTTCGGCAAAAAGGTAAGATTCTAAAGGCTTTAGGGGCATGGTTCGAATATGGGTTGTTGAATTTTGGGATTGGTTGTTATGGGTTGCAATCTAAGAATTGTGGTAATCAATTGTAGGACATCGTAAGGGATCTCAGTAGCAGTCATCGCAAAACAGGTGTGTATCGAACACCCTCTCATAGTTCAATTCGGCAAAAGCCGAAATGCCAAAATTCTGGCATTTCGTGGGCTTGTGAGTGTGCGAGTGCTCACAAGATGTTTAGAAATCATTAGATCTAAAATCGAAAAGTGGTAAGTTAATTGTGTGTGAAATTTCGTGCACTTCAGTAATTGGGCCTCGATAGGCTAAAACTGGGCCCAATGGGCTTACAGGCCCATACAGGTAAATAATAAAGAAATAATAAAAATATGTATAATATAAAAAAGGCAATAAATATGTTCTGTTAGACTGTAGAATCGAAACTGCTTAAACCGGTAAACTAGTCATAAAACTTGAGTTAAATGGGCTTAAATTGCTAATGGACACTGTAGGGGCATTAGGGGTTTTAGGGCCCAATGGCTAAAATTGTGAAATTGAGATAAATAAATTATTGCGATGAAAAATGAGCTAGTAAGGATCGTAACATTCATGAGAACCCTTAAAACTAATAAAATTACTGAAATACCTTTATAGGTGGAAAGTTTACAGTTTTACTCCACGGAGCAAAATTACCGATATACCCCTAGGGTTAAGGTTGACCTGAATGCATGTTTGATTGTTACTATTTACTGCATGCCATGTTATTATTATCTGATGCATGGGACTGGGTTATTGATGGAGGAAGTACTGAAAGTGGCTTGACCACGTACTGGAGGCTTTGCCTCAACTTACTGATATCTCAGCAGCTATGCTGTAACTGTGGAGTGTAGGGCTGGATGGGTTGAGCTATTCCCCACATGGAGTGAAGGGCTGGTACCGGTGGAGTGTAGCGGTTGGTTATAGGCTGGGTTGGGCTTACATACACGAATATGTCTGTTCTGTTCTGGAATGGGCCTATGGGCCATACTATTATCTGAAAAGGGGCTAAGGCCCAGTTTACCGTATTCTAAAAAGGTCTTCGGCCCAGTACCAGCTGTTATCTGAATAGGACTTAGGCCCAATGGGCTTGAGCTGACTTGGGCTTTGGATGGGTTTTCCATATACACTGAGTTTTCCAAACTCACCCCCTTTCTCTTCCATCCTTGCAGGTGAGCCCTAGTTGGTGAACTTGGAGCTAGGCAGGATTCAGAGTGGCCACGAAGATTAAATTTTTGGTTTTAAAAAAGTTTCAAGTAGCTTCTTTTTTAATTTTTGCATTTATTTTTGATTATTTCTATTTTGGTTAAAGTTGTAATAAGGCCGCTCTATTATTTTTATTTTAGGTTTTCAAATTACTTAAATCGTTTTCGACTTGAGATTCACATCACTTAAATTGATTCATTGAAATTGGTTAACTCTAGGTTTATCAAAAATTACTTGTTTCAAACCGACACGACAATCAAACGTCTTCAAAAAGAAACTTTTCAAAGTACAACAAAAGTCACATTTTTCTAAACCTGTAATAATCGATAATGGATAGGACTCACACTAGTGAATTGGAACATTTCTCTTAAAACTTCATTAATGGTTTTTGCAAAGCTCACCCAAACTTTAGTAAACTAGGTAACTTGGTTAGTGGTAGGTAATGTGACACACCGGATTCGGTCATAACGTCTAGGCCGAGTTTGTGGTGTTACATTTAGTGGTATCAGAGCCCGGTTGCAACAACTCAGCTGTGGATTGGGTCCAAAAGGGTTTTCAAAACTTTAAGCCCAAATAGGGTATTTTTGGAAAAATTCGACTTTTGAAAACAAATTTTCTAGTTAAAGGAGATAAATTTTCAAACTTGGTTTCTTTAAATCAAATGTTTGAGAAATGGATTTTAAAAAGGCCTAAATCTTTTGCGTTTGTCTGAAATCTGATAAGGTGGTACACTGAATCTCCGGCACCAAGTCTGTAAGTATCTTTCTGCTCTATATATAAACTGTACTATACTAAAAATAATACTGTAGATAGTACTGAGCCTTAGATATAGTATTATAGATAAGGTAGTATTAAGGCTACAAAACTGAGACTGTAGGGAAAACTAGGCCCTAGGAAACTGAGACAATAGCTAAACTGCGATTGCGTGAAAACAACTCTGAAACTTTATATGTTCATAAGATATTCTATAATAAATAATTGAAACAGTAAAATAATGTCATAAAATTCGTAATCAGATAAATCGATATGAGTACGAGAGCTGCTCGGGGAAGAGGTCGTGGTTGAGGCTGAGGTAGTACTCAAGCTGGATCTTCGTCTTCTAAACAAATGCCAGCTGGTGAGGCACAACCACCACCGGTGGATGCTAATGGGACGTATGATCGGGCCACAGGGGAAAACGCTCTGTTCCAGGCCATGTTGAGAGTTTTGGAAAGAGTGGCCGGAGCTAATGTTAGGCCCGTGAATAGGGGTTCCATTTCTGAGCGACTCCGGGCCAACGGAGCGGAGGTTTTTAAGGGCGTATCTTGAGTAGCCCCAAATGTGGCTGAGTACTGGCTGGAAGCCACGGAGTGGATTATGGATAACCTGGACTACTCAGTGGAGCAAAAGTTAAAAGGAGCGGTGTCGTTGCTGTGGGACGAGGCGTATCAGTGGTGGATCACTGTAAGAGAGGGTACCCCAGCTAAGAGGGTAACATGAGAGTTGTTCAAGCAGTCCTTCAAGGCGAAATATGTCGTGGCTAGCTATGTGGATACACGAAGAAAGGAATTCCTGAACCTGACCCAAGGTAGTAAGACCGTTGCTGAATATGAGGCAGAGTTTCTTCGATTGAGCTGGTACGCTAGTGGCATTGTCTCCACCAAATATGAGTGTAGTGTTCGTTTTAAGGATGGCCTCAGGGATGAGTTAAGGGTGCTAATAGCTCCGCAGCGAGAGCGCAATTTTGCTGCACTGGTAGAGAAGGCTAAGATAGCCGAAGAGGTGAAGTAAGCTGAACGAAAGAACCATGATAGGGATCAAAACCGATTCAGGAAGGATGCTGGACCAGCTGGTGCTGCAAACCAAAACGTTAAAAGAGCTAGGATGGAGGAACTAGTTTGAGTAGTTCCAGTGAACACAGTTAGACCACAAGCTTGTGGAGATTGTGGCAGAGTGCATCTGGGGGAATGCTAGAAGCGTACTGGGGCTTGCCTTCATTGTGGGTCAAAGGAACATAGGATCAGGGATTGTCCTAGGAGGCTAGGCCAGACTCAAGTGGCTGAACAAGGGTTGTGTAACCTGTGCAACCAGCGCGATGTGGACCGTCGCCGTTGAGAGTTCGTGGACAAGGTCGCGGTGGCAATGGTCGTGGACGTGGGGCACCTAGCAGGGGTGCTGTTAATGCTGAGGCTCGTCAGCCAGCTTTGGTATATGCTGCTCGTCGCCGCGAGGAGGGTGACGGACCTGATGTCATAACTGGTATGTTTTTTTATCTCTGGCGTACCTTATACTGCTCTGATAGATGTGGGGTCAACTCATTCGTATGTTGCATGTGACATTTTTGGGGCATTGGGTGTACACTTTGAGGAAACTGTTAAGGAAATGAGTAGAATTTGTCTGGACTGAAACATAGCAAAAAGCTTTTGACCAGTTGAAAAAGGTATAGACTGAGGCGCTAGTGTTGATTTAACCAGAGTCTGGGAAGGACTTCACTGTGTACAGTGATACGTCACATGTAGGGTTAGGATGCGTACTGATGCAAGAGGGTAAGGTGGTCGCTTATGCTTCGCGACAGCTTAAGCCTCATGAAGCGAACTACCCTATGCACGATTTAAAGTTAGCAGCAGTGATCTTCATGTTGAAAATTTGGAGACATTACTTATATGGAGAAAAGTGTATTATATACACAGACCATAAGATCCTAAAGTATCTGTTGACTCAGAAGGAGTTAAACCTTGGCAACGAAGATGGATAGAGTTGCTTAAGGATTACGACTATTCGATTGAGTACCACCCAGGTAAGGCTAATGTTGTGGCTGATGCTTTGAGTCGAAGGGTTGTTGTTGATTTGAGAGCCTTTTTTTCATGTTTGAGTCTGTTCGACGATGGAAGTCTGCTGGCAGAATTGTAAGTGAGGCCTACTTGGACTGAACAGATTAAAGAAAAATAGTTGAAGGATGATTCGTTAGTTCTTCGGTTTCAGCAAGTTAAGAATGGTGAGAATGAGGATTTTGGACTGAATACTGACGGATTTCTGTGCTTTTGTAGAAGAGTTTGTATTCTGAAGGACCCTGAATTGAGGCGGACAATTCTAAAAGAGGCTCATGGTGGACCTTGAGCTATGCATCCTGAAGGAAATAAGTTATATCGAGACCTACCAGAGGTGTACTGGTGGCCTGGACTACAACGACAGTGACTGAATTGGTTGGGAAATGTCTGACGTGCCAGCAAGTTAAGGCCGAGCATCAATTGCCTTCTGGATTACTGCAACTGATGAAAATTCCACTATGGAAGTGGGAGAGAGTAACTATGGACTTCGTGAGTGGGCTACCTTTGACACCCACCAAGAAAGATTCTGTGTGGGTAATTGTGGATAGGTTAATGAAATCTGCCCATTTCATACCTGTTCGTACTGATTACTCACTGCAAAAGTTGGCCAAGTTGTATGTGGCGGAGATAGTGCGACTGCATGGGGTGCCAGTGTCGATTATTTCTGATCGAGACCCTAGGTTTACATCTTGGTTCTGGCAAAAGTTGTAGGAGGCGTTGGGTACATGATTGGATTTCAGTACTGCTTTTTACCCTCAAACATATGGACAGTCGAAAAGGGTTATTCAAGTTTTGGAGGATATGTTAAGAGGTTGTATCATCGATTTTTGTGGTAGTTGGGAGGACTACTTGCCATTGGCGGAGTTTGTGTACAACAACAGCTACCAAGCAAGTATTCAGATGGCTTCATATGAGGCACTTTATGGGCGAAGATGTCGTACACCTACGTGTTGGACAGATTTTGGTGAACGACAAGTTCTTGGACCAGAATTAGTGGCAGATACTGAAAGTAAGGTTAAGTTGATAAGAGATCAATTAACGGAGGCATCTGATAGACAGAAGTCGTATGCAAATCTAAAGCGTAAAGAGATTGCGTTCGTTGTTGGGGATATGGTTCTCTTGAAGGTTTCACCTTGGAAGAAAATCTTGAGGTTCGGCAAGAAAGGTAAACTGAGTCCGCGGTTTATAGGGCCTTATCGAGTTCTTAAACGGGTAGGGCCAGTAGCATATCAGTTAGAGTTACCATCAGAGCTGGACAGAATCCATGACGTCTTTCATGTGTCCATGTTGAGACGATATCGATCGGATCCTTCACATGTTGTGCCAGTGGAGGAGATTGAAGTAAAGACTGATTTGACCTTTGAGGAGGAACCCGTGCAAATTTTAGATGAGAGGTTAAAGTTTTAAGAAGGAAGTCGGTTCTGTTGGTGAAAGTACTGTGGTGTAATCATGGAATGGAAGAGGCTATTGGGGAGTCAGAAGAGACTATGCGTCAACAATACTCTCAATTATTTGGGTCAGGTAAATTTTAAGGCCAAAATTTCTTTAAGGGGGTAGAGTTGTAACGCCCTGATTTTCAAGATTTTTCGGGTTTCTGTGATTTTTGGTAAATTTTGAAATTTTAGTGTTCTTAATATTCCAATTGTGTTTAAGTGTGTTAGTGGGCCTTTAGAACGCCCAAGCCTAAGTTAAACACGGTAAAATATCAAGGTTGGATTTTAAGTGAATAGGAGACTTGGTTAAGTGGGCTTTTAAGAAGAACTTCGTAAATTATGACGTAAATAAGGCCTTGGTAGAGTGGCAAGGTGGCGCCACTAGGTTCCTAAAAAAAGGCGTCTGGGAAGGAATTAAAGGTCCAGGGTTCAAGTTGCAAGGTAAGCATATTGTTACTTTTTAATTTTAGGCATGTGCCGAGCATGTGATCACTTAAGTGAATTTTGGCAAGGGTCATAGGGAGGTTGGGGCCGATTGTTTTAGTTGATATTAGGGTTAGGTTCTTTTCTTTTTCTATCTTGGAGAACTAGGGTTAGCCACCTGAAAGCTTTCACTTCCATTCATCCTTTCTGAGTTATCACAAAAGCCGAAAACGCAAATTCCTTCTCGTTGGTGCCGATTTCTTCTTCCTCTCTTTTTCCTCCATTTTCTTTCTTCCTTTTTACTTTTTCTTCTAGCTGAAACCTTCTGATCACCTTACTCACCTCCTCTGTCAATCCCATCCTCCACAAAACCTCCATAGCCGATTGCCATAAAAGCCGAAATCCCGAAAACTCACTTCTTGTGCCAATTTCTCCAAGCCAAGATCCTTCAGTTATTTTTGTTCTTTTTGATCAACTTTCATCTTCTCTAAACCCTTAGTATCTGTCGGCAACATTACTTGAAAGTTATAGCCTCAAATTGTCATCTTCTTCATCACTTAAAAAGCTGAAATACCAAAGATTTAGGGACTTATAGCCAAAACTTCAGATCTCCTGGATTCGAGTTCTACTAAGAGGATAGATCTGCATCATATTTGTGTAGAAATCAAAGAGGAATAAGTGGTAAGTGCTCATCACCTCAGATCTAGTCTTATTTTACAATTTAGAAAAGCCGAAGTCCCTAAAATCTAGGGAGGCTGTCGATTTGGCCATAAGGCTTTAAGGGTCTTTAACCGATGATTTCTTTTGGTGATTAGTGTTTTCAAGAGGTTTGATTGAAGGCTTGGATCTTTGGAGCAACTAGACTTAGATCTAGTCATCGGTTTTTGGCAAAAAGGTAAGATTCTAAAGGCTTTAGGGGCATGGTTCGAATATGGGTTGCTGAATTTTGGGATTGGTTGTTGTGGGTTGCAATCTAAGAATTGTGGTAATCAATTGTAGGACATCATAAGGGATATCAGTAGCAGTCGTCGCGAAACAGGTGTGTATCGAACACCCTCTCATAGTTCAATTTGGCAAATGCCAAAATGCCAAAATTCCGGCATTTCATGGGCTTGTGAGTGTGCGAGTGCTCACAAGATGTTTAGAAATCATTAGATCTGAAATCGCAAAGTGGTAAGTTAGTCGTGTGTGAAATTTCATGCACTTCGGTAATTGGGCCTCGATAGGCTAAAACTGGCCCAATGGGCTTACGGGCCCATATGGGTAAATAATAAAGAAATAATAAAAATATGTATAATATAAAAAAATAGCCAATAAATACGTTCTGTTAGACTGTATAATTGAAACTGCTTAAACCGGTAAACTAGTCATAAACTTGAGTTAAATGGGCTTAAATTGCTAATGGACACTGTAGGGGCATTAAGGGTTTTAGGGCCCAATGGCTAAAATTGTGAAATTGAGATAAATAAATTATTACGATGACAAATGAGCTAGTAAAGATCGTAACATCCATGAGAACCCTTAAAACTGATAAAATTACTGAAATACGTTTATAGGTGGAAAGTTTACAGTTTTACTCCAAGGAGCAAAATTACTGATATACCCATAGGGTTAAGGTTGACCTGAATGCATGTTTGATTGTTACTATTTATTGCATTCCATGTTATTATTATCTGATGCATGGGACTGGGTTATTGATGGAGGAAGTACTGAAAGTGGCTTGACCACTTACTGGAGGCTTTGCCTCAACTTACTGATATCTGAGTACCTATGCTGTAACTGTGGAGTGTAGGTATGGGTGGGTTGAGCTATTCCCCACATGGAGTGAAGGGCTGGTACCGGTGGAGTGTAGCGGTTGGTTATAGGCTGGGTTGGGCTTGCATACACAAATATGTTTGTTTTGTTTTGGAATGGGCCTATGGGCCATACTATTTCTGAAAAGGGGCTAAGGCCCAGTTTATCGTATTCTGAAAAGGGCTTCGGCCCAATACCCACTGTTATCTGAATAGGGCTTAGGCCCAATGGGCTTGAGCTGACTTGGGCTTTGGATGGGTTTTCCATATACACTGAGTTTTCCAAACTCACCCCCTTTCTCTTCCATCCTTGCAGGTGAGCCCTAGTTGGTGGATTTGGAGGTGGGCGGGATTCAGAGTGGCCACGAAGATTAAATTTCTGGTTTTAAATAAGTTTCAAGTAGCTTCCTTTTTAATTTTTGCATTTATTTTTGATTATTTCTATTTTGGTTAAAGTTGTAATAAGGCCGCTCTATTATTTTTATTTTGGGTTTTTAAATTACTTAAATCGTTTTTTACCTGAGATTCACATCACTTAAATTGATTCCTTGAAATTGGTTAACTCTAGGTTTATCAAAAAGTACTTGTTTCAAACCGACACGAAAATCAAACATCTTTAAAACGAAACTTTTCAAAGTACAACAAAAGTCACGTTTTTCTAAACCCTTAACAACCGATAATGGATAGGACTCACACTAGTGAATCAGATCATTTCTCTTAAAACTTCATTAATGGTTTTTTTAAAGCTCACCCAAACTTTAGTAAACTAGGTAACTTGGTCAGTGGTAGGTAATGTGACACACCGAATTCGACCGTAACGTCTAGGCCGGATTTGTGGTGTTACAGTAATCACGCCCAGGGGTTCAACAACTTCAATCCAAGTCCTTATCAAGCTTTCAAACACGAGCTAGGCGATTTCAAGGAGCTGTTTCAGCTTTATTTGCTTGACTTTGGGATGAATCAACGCATGTAACGCCCTAAATTTTGGCCTAGAAGAATTTAGCTTCGCATATCGGAGGAATTGAAAGTTAGTTGTGCAAGTGAATGACATGATTGTCTGCTACAGTGGTTAAGTGATTAGGAGTGTTTGGGAGTGTTGGAAAAGTCTTGGGTTCAAATCTGAGCTTTAGCAAAAATTTGGTTTTAAGTGAATAAAACCCTAGATGCATGGATGAAGGCCTTTTAAATTATTGTGTTAAATAAATAACACAATGGAGCATGTGGTCTAGTGGTTGTGGCGTCATTAAGGTTGCAAGGGAGCTTGGGTTCAAGTCTTTGCTCTTGCAATTTATTTTAGTTTTTATCTTAAGTGAATCTAGACACTAGCACATATGTCTTATAGTTAATTGAGGATAAAATGTGATCCAAGAGGAGCTTGTAGTGTGGTGGCAAGGTGGCGTGTAAGGGAACCTTAAGGTCTAAGGTTAGAGTGTGGCACAACACAAATGAGGTATTTATTTTGTAATTGGTTCGGCCAGTGGTTGAGTTGTAGTGGAATTCTGATGGAGGAGGTTGTTGAGGAGAGAACTGGGGAGTGATCTTGGGAGTGGATCATGGAGAGATAAGGGGAGGATTATATGGAGAAAATCGTGGAGCTTGATTGGGGGAGGAGTTGGCAGAATTTGGGAGTCTATGGGTGACTATTCGGTTATCGACTTAGTGCTGAATTGGTCAGGGACTTTGGGGTTTCGATAGTTGTTTCTTCTGCATTTGTTTTGCTTGTGTTGACTTGGCCGAATATTGCATTTCGAGGACCATTCTCTGTTACGTTTTAGTGTTAGCCGAATGTGTCTTTACCATTCGTGTTCCTTTTGCTTTACTATATTCTTTTTCCAAAAGTGTTATGTGCCAAGCCTCTTCTTGACTCTTCTTATCTTCCATATTCCTTTCTCTACCGGGATTGTTATGTCTTTTATATTACCTCTCTCACCTTTCCTCAATAGTGGCCAAATAGTCTCTCTTGGATCATCTCTATTTTCGATTCTCTTCCCTTTTCTTGAGAAAATAACCGAATATAGTTTCCCTTTCTCCCGAACATTTCATTCTTTCTTTTGATCTTTTCTGAGCTGACCATCCCTCCTTTCCCTCTTATTTGTTTTTGGTTTCGTATCCTCTATCTAGTTTTTGGTTGATCATTGAGTGCACTGTAGTATGTTGGTTCAGTTTTGCTGAAGATTTAACAATCGATATGTGGTTGCAAAGTTTCTTCTTTGTGTCTCTGACAATTCTGTATGCACTCTATTTGTCTTCTTCTATCTTTTTCGAAAGCCGAATGCTTCATAATATTATTGATCGTGATTTTTATTATTCTCTCCCCGCAAGGTGGGGTGTGTTGGGGTAAGAAGTCCTGAGGAGTGGAAAAGGGCAAAGATTATGCAAGTTATCAAACTTTGCTGCTCATTAATCGTATAAGATATTCGACATTCGCGTGTGATCAATCCTGATCAAAGGTCTTAAGAGATTAAAGTCATTCGCTAATTAAGGTTGGGACATGGAGATTTTTACCGCGTGATTCCGCAAACAGGTGTGTAACTGTACACCGTAAACCATTACTATCAACAGCCAAAAAAGGTGTGAATATATATCCCCGTATAATTGTGAGTCGGCAAAAGTCAAAAAGTCAAAATGCTGAAACTTTGGCACTTGCGATCTCCTAGCGAGTGATTACTCGTGAGGTAAACTGAGCCCACAAATCATGGGCAACAGACTATAGACTTGGCCTCGTCAGGCCGAAATGGCTGTGTAGGCCCAATGGGCCCGTGGGCCACACACGGTTAAAATCCACAGGAAGTGGCAATTAACGGATTGGGCATGGAATCTACATAGTCATGAATGAATATGGACTAAATGGGCCACATGAATATGTGGGCCCACTAGGGCCGAGTAATGGGCTTTGGGCCTATTTACACCGTTTTGGCCATATCGGTCACCTGAGTCGCTCAAAGCGATGTAAACCTTCAAATAGGTCGTTATCTATACTAAGACCCCAAAATTAGTAAAATGATTGTAATGCTCCTGTAGGGTAAAATGACCGTATTGCCCCTGTAGGGTACATTGATCGTAATGCCCTTGTAGGATAAAATGACCGTAATGCCCCTGTAGGGTAAAATGACCGTAATGCCCCTATAGGGTAAAATGATATGAGTATGCCCTTATGTATCGTATGACTGATGTGCTTATGATTTTATATATTTGATTGTACTGACTATGACTTTGCATACACGTAATATTTATGACAAGACATATTGCATGGGGTTGGGATTTTGATATGGAGGAAGTACTGTACTGATGACTATGTCACATTCATTGTTACTGGTGGCTATGCCACAATTACTGATACTGGTGGCTTTGCCATATTCACTATTTTTGGTAGCTAGGTTGCATTATTATTACTGGCAACTTTGCTGCGATATTGGTGTGCTGTCTGAGTGGGTCGATTTATATCCCCACATGGTGTGTTGGTTGGTACAGGTGGTGTGCAGGATGGATTTGGGTGGGATGTATAATTGCATTGCACTGTACTGATACTGTATTGGGCTTAGGCCCACACTGTTACTGTATAGGGTTAAGGCCGAGGCTGTACTAATACTGGATAGGGCTCTAGCCCAAACTGTTATTGCTTGCAGTGTCTACTGTTCGACTGACAAGGGATTACACACTGAGTTTTCATAAACTCACCCTTTCTGTTAACTGTATAGGTAATCCTCAGCCTTAGAGGGTTTGGAGCCGCGGGGGACTCAGAGGTGGCCACATGATTGTTGATGTTCTACTTTTGACTTTATTTACTCAAATTTCATCTTGGGTTTTTGGTTATGTAATAAGGCCATTTATGGTTTTAACTTTTATTTGGGCTTTGATTTCTTACCTTAAACTGCTAGACTAGGAAAAGGTTAGGTTTCAAAATAATAAATGTTTCCAAGGAAAAATCACATTTAAAACTTTAAGGTTTTTTTTTTAAAAAAAGCTTCCACGATTTTATTCAGTTTAAGGAATCAATAGAGATAAATCTGGCAATCGTTTTGACAAATTGAATTCAATTTGGAACAACTTAATTTGTCTAATTTTTCTCAAGCAATAAAAACTAAAATGGTTTTAACTTAATTTTGAAATTCAAACGATAAGCCCTATTTCTAGAAAGCACTTCGATGTGGCACGTAAGATTCAGCCATAACGTCTAGGCCAGGTTTGGGGTGTTACATTAGTGGTATCAAAACCAAATTGCAGAACTCGACTGTGGAATGGGTTTCTAAATTTTTTCTAAAATTTGGGTTTTCAAAAGTTTTTCTAAACTTTGGGTTTTTGAAAGAGATGATTTTAAAGAATTTGGATTGTTTTTAAAATGTTGACACTAGAGGTGTGGTACATCGAGTCTCTAGCACCAAATCTGTAAGTTTTCTAACACTGTTTACTGGTCTAAAATGTTATACTATAGGTAGTGGTACTATACTGGAAACTCTATAGTCTGAGTTAACTAGGATTGTAGGAAAAAAGAGACTGTAGAAGACTGAAAACTGTAGTAAGATTCTGCTTTATGGAAATAGAACTTTAACTACTACTTGATCATAAAATATCCATTAATAATTACTAGAATTATTAACTGATTCATAAGACTCTTAAAAAAGATATTGCGCTTTACATTATGAGCACAAAAGGTACTCATAAAAGGGGTACACAGGGCCACGATAGAGGCCGTAGAAGTGTTGGGGCTGGATCTTCGGCATCGGGTCACAAGTCTAACGATAAGGCTTAGGAGTCATCGACTTCACCAATAACTGAGACGGAGGTCAAGGTAAGTCTGTTAACTATGAGTAGTGATAACCCGGAGCTTAGTACTAAGGCACTGACCTAGTTAGTAAGGGAAGTACTAGAGGAAGTTAAGGAGATTGGTGAAACACTCTAGGCTAGGTGTGTGGACTGTAAGAAAAAGAGAGATAGTAGTTCACTGGGGCTGGAGTCTTGTTCTGTGAAGCATGTTAAAGCAAGTTCGAACTTTTCAACTTATGAGCATTGTAGAATGCTTTATCCAGGCAAATGCTGGAGGAAGTCAGGAGCATGCCTCAGATGCGGGTCTAAAGAATATTGGGCTCGGGATTGCCAAATCACATTTAAGTTAGGTACGTTTTGTTTGAGTGTGATGTTTTGGACATAGAGATTGTATGCATGTGATGTCTATCTGCTCCAGTGGGTAGGTGATTTGGGTGTGTGTAAGAGGTTCAAAGATCAAGTTAAAGTGTGTTAGCGTTATTGGGATCAGAGTGCACAGCGAGAGTGTAGTAGTGTAGTTTGGGTTGTGCAACTATTTTAATAGTTGGAAATTTTGAGGACGAAATTTATTTAAGGAGGGGTGAATTGTAACGCCCCAAATTTGGGCCTAAAAGAAAGGGCTTTGCGTATCGGAGGAATTGAAAGTTAGTTGTGCAAGTGAATGACACAATTGATTAGTTGTGCAAGTAAATAACACAATTGATTGTCTACTGCAGCGGTTAAGTGATTAGGAGTGTTTAGGAGTGTTGGAGAAATCCTCGGTTCAAATCTGGGCTTTAGCAAAATTTTTGGTTTTAAGTGAATAAAACCCTAGATGCATGGATGCAGACCTTTTAAATTATTCTATTAAATAAATGACACAATGGAGCATGTGGTCTAGTGGTTGTGGCGTCATTAAGATTGCAAAGGAGCCTGGGTTCAAGTCTTGGCTCTTGCAATTTGTTTTAGTTTTTATCTTAAGTGAATCTGGACGCTAGAACATATGTCTTATAGTTAATTGAGGATAAAATGTGATACAAGAGGAGCCTGTGGGGTGGTGGCAAGGTGGTGTGTAAGGGAACCTTAAGGTCTGAGGTTCGAGTGTGGCACAGCACAAATGAGGTATTTATTTTGTAATTGGGTTCGGCCAATGGTTGAGTTGTAGTGGAATTCTGATGGAGGAGAATGTTGAGGAGAGAATTAGGGCGTGATCTTGGGAGTGGATCATGGAGAGATAAGGGGAGGATTATGTGGAGAAAATCGTGGAGTTTGATTAGGGGAGGAGTTGGTTGAATTTGGGAGTCTAT
The DNA here is from genome assembly GCF_007990345.1 of Gossypium hirsutum. Lineage (NCBI taxonomy): Eukaryota > Viridiplantae > Streptophyta > Magnoliopsida > Malvales > Malvaceae > Gossypium > Gossypium hirsutum. The sequence goes on along the minus strand of NC_053434.1, from coordinate 74,629,022 downwards.
GGGTGCCTATTCGGTCATTGACTTAGTGCCGAATTGGTCAGGGACTTTAGGGGTTTCGATAGTTGTTTCTTCTGTGTTCGTTTTGCTTGTGTTGACTTGGCCAAATATTACATTTTGGGGATCATGGTCTGTTATGTTTTGGTGTTAGCCGAATGTGTCTTTACCATTCGGGTTCCTTTTGCTTTACGATCTTTTGCCAAAAGTGTTATGTGCCAAGCCATTTCTTGACTCTTCTTATATTTAATATTCCCTTCTCTGCCAGGATTGTTGAGTCTTTTATATTACCTCTCTCACCTTTCCTCAATAGTGGCCGAATAGTCTCTCTTGGATCATCTCTGTTTCTGATTCTCGTCCCTTTTGTTAAGGAAATAACCGAATATAGTTTCCCTTTCCCTTGAACATTTCATTCTTTCTTTCGATCTTTTCTGAGTCGATCGTCCCTCCTTCCCCTCTTATTTGTTTTCGGTTTCTTATCCTCTATTCAGTGTTTGGTTGATCGTTCGGTGCACTATAGTATGGTGGTTCGATTTTGCTGAAGATTTAACAATCGGTATGTGGTTGCAAAGTTTCTTCTTTGTTTCTCTAACAATTCTGTATGCACTCTATTTGTCTTCTTTTATCTTTTTCGAAAGCTGAATGCTTCTTAATATTATTGATCGTGATTTTTACTGTTCCCTCCCCACAAGGTGGGGTGCGTTGGGGTAAGAAGTCCTGAGGAGTGGAAAAGGGAAAATATTATGCAAGTTATCAAACTCTGCCGCTCATTAGTCGTATAAGATATTCGACATTCGCGTGTGACCAATCCTGATCAGGGGTCTTAAGAGAATAAAGTCATTCGCTAATCAAGGTTGGGACTTGGAGATTTTACCACGTGATTCTGTAAACAGGTGTGTAACTGTACACCGTAAACCATTACTATCAAAAGCCAGAAAATGTGTGTATTCACACCCCCATAAAATTGTGAATCTGTAAGAGCCAAAAAGTTGAAATGCCGAAACTTCGACACATGCAGCTTCACAAGCGAGTGATCACTCGTGAGGTAAACCGAGCCAACAAATCATGGCTGACAGATTGTAGAGGCCTCCACGAGTGTTTTCGTGGGCTTCGGCCGTTATGGGCCTCGTTGGGCTGGAATAGGCTATATGGGCCCAATGGGTCCATAGGCCCCACACGAGTAAAATCCACGGGAAGTGGCAATTAACGGATTGAGCTATGGAATCTGCATAATCGTGAATGAATATGGACTAAATGGGCCACATGAGCGTGTAGGCCCACTAGGGCCGAGTAATGGGCTGTGGGCCCATTTACACCTGATACGAGTCACAAAAGCCCAAATTCTTGAAGGCGAGGCCCAATAAGAAGATTCCAAGCCCAATCAAGAAATCCACCCATACTTAGTTGAAAATCAGGCCAAATTGTCAAAGTGGCCCAAGTTGTAAAGTTTTATTTTTATTTATTTATTTATTTATTTTATTTAGTTTAAATTTTTATATTCAGCCCAAGAGTCCCAAATAAAAGACCCTTGGCCGAATTTCCATATTAAAATAATTAGGAGTTTTTTTAGTTTTAGTTTTAGTGTTCTAATTAAATTAGGAAAACATTTGAAAGGCCTATTTATATGGCTTGGCCAGCCACCCTACATTACATTACAATTACATTGAAAATTTCAGATTTGATTTGAGTGAAAATTCTCTTTGAGTTCTTCAAGGATTTTCTCTTGAGTTTTCTTTAGAAGTTGTTTTAACAATCTTTTTGATTGTGGGAGCCATCTTCAACCTTCTTCTTGCCATTGATATTCTTTGGAGGGGAGATTAGAGCCGTTTGAAGGAGTTGTGAGATCTTTCGAGATTTCAAGGCTTCTTAGGACTTATCTTTTAATTTCTTACTGTCAATTCTTTCTTTATTTCTACTTGTGCTGAATCATTATCTAATCTATTTTCTGTTCTTATTGTGTTTTCAGCCTTTTTCTATCTTAAGGAATCAGCCCAAAAATCCCCAATTTCTAGGGTTTTTCCATACTCGTTTTGGGTGAAATTAGATTGTCGAAATTTGGGGAAAACTATCTTGGTGTTCAATTGGGCAGAATCACAATCTCCTTGAGGGTTTCAAGAACCCTAACACTTATTTCTATTCTCAATTTGATTCTTTGCTGATTTGGGGATTTTATTTCAGATCTAAAAATTTAAAAATCTAATCTTTTAATTTTCTGTTTCGTTTCAGATCTAATTGTTTAGGGTTTTCGTAGGAGTTTCTCGTGACTTGGCAACTCGATCTTGGTCCGCGCACAACCCCGTATCATTTGGTATTAGATTTTGGGCGTTTTGGGTGTTCTTGGTTGATTTCTAAACTGATCTCTATTTTTTAAAGCATAAACGGCAGTTTTACCCAGAAAAATTGTTCAAAAAAAATTCATTTGAGTGGGTAAACGTTGTCCGATTGATCTGAAATTTTACATACATGTTTTTGGCACTGTGATTGAGTATAAAAAAATTATTCCCGCAAAAAAATCAGTCAAAAAAGTCAAAAAAATCAAAAAATACGAAATTCAATAAAAATTTAAAAAAGATTTAGCGGGTTGAATTTGGTGCCCAAAATTTCCAGATAAAAAATTCAATATATAAGGACACTCCAGATTTAATTTCGTAATTTTTGGAGATCGGGAACACCTCGAACGAAGTTGTCAAGTTACTCCGCAGTTTTTCGGGTTTTCTGTTTTCAGCAATTTTTATTGATTCTTAGCTGTAGGTTTTCATTTGTTTCCCTTTATTCTTCCTTTACGTTATCTAACACCTTCTTGTTTCTTGTGTTAGTAGGATTTAAACGTGTGCACAACTTCTTCCTCGGTGCAACACGAATCAATTGGTGTCTCGTCAGTTTTTGGCATCCTAGTGCAAATTAGGATTCTTTGGTAGTTTGGTTCACACTCTCTAATTGGTTGATATAAACTCTGATAAAGAACTCACAAGATTGAATTCGACCTCATTGAGAATTTGATTTTTTCTTTTTGAGTGATTAACGGTGAGGTTTGATAACTTTTATTTTTGAGTGTTGAGTGTTTTGCAGGTTTTAAAAAAAAATGTCTACAGGTGATAATACTAGTGACATATTTAAAAAATTCCAACAACAGTTGGACGAACAGGCTGCTGCACTTCGAGCGTTGACTGCTACTATCAATGAGGTGCGGTTGAATCAAGAGCCTCAATATCGAGATCAAATTAAAGACGATGTGGATAACCAGCCTCCTGCTCATAGGCGCGCTCCTCGGCGTGTCCCTAGAACTGATTATGATCTTCATGATCGTGGACAACCCTCTTTGGCAAAACCAAAGAGCGAGCAGCAACGAGAACATCTCTTTCATACTCGCTGCCATGTACAAGGTAAGCTTTGTAGAGTTATTATTGATGGTGAAAGTTGCTCGAACGTAGCCAGCACGACGATGGTGGAAAAGCTTTGCTTAACCACTACCAAGCATCCACGACCTTATCAACTACAAGGGCTTAGCAACGAAAGCCAATTTAAGGTCACTCAACAAGTGCGCATCGCCTTTTCTATCGGTAAGTATCAAGACGAAGTTGTGTGCGACGTAATGCCTATTCAAGCCTGCCATTTGTTGCTAGGAGAATCGTGGCAACTAGATCGAAAAGTCACTCACGATGGTCGTACCAATAGGTATTCTTTCAAGCATAAAGGAAAGAAACTCACCTTAGTGCCGCTCACTCTGGAACAAGTCCATGAGGACCAAATCAAACTGAAAAATTCTGTTAAAACAAGTGAGGAAAAAGAAAAAAAGAATGAAAAAGAGCAAAAAGAGATTGAGAGTGAAAAGGAATGTGAAACAGAAAAGAAATTTGAAAAAGAAGTTGAAGAAAGAAGAGAAAATGAGTTAGAAAAAGAAACAAAAGAAAAAGACGAGGAAAGGCTAGTGAGGAATGTTTCCACTAACCAAGATATGAATTTTCTTGTGTTGCTACTTTTCAGGTTCTTGAAAGATCGAAAGATAACTTTCAACTTCAATACCTCTCAAATGAAAGACACTTTCATACGATCAACTTAGGCAAAGATGAAATCACACTACATGATCCCGAAGGTAAGCGAGGTAAGGAAATTTTAGAAACCGAGTCCAGTGCAGATTTGAAAATTATTGATAAAACTTTTGGTGACTTAGTTCTTAAAAGATCCCCTCATTTTGATCCGATTAATTGTTACTCTTCGATTGTGGTTGATAAAGTCATTACGAAAAGAAGCGTGATTTGTTATTCTCTTGATTTACCTTGTGTAAAATCCTCGAATTCGTCCAAATCTGTTTTGGAGAATAAGGTAACGAAATTTTCCAAATTTGTTTTCAATTTATATTCGTGCCTTAAACAGTTTATGTGGTTGTACATGAAGTTTGAGTTCCATTTGACAAAGGTTAACTCAACAACGGAGATTCGACTACACTATGCCCCCGATGAGCGAAGGTTTGTTTTAAATGAAAAAGGTAAAATCGACCCTTATTCTTCTGCTTATCGAGGTAAGATGCTTGAAACCTTTGAAACACTTTTGTACTCCTCGAATAGTGATAAAGATCATGTTGATGAACACTTAGATCGAAACGTGCTTGACTGTCCTATTTTATTTATTGATGATCTATCTGTTTTGATGGTTGATAAAAAGATTCTTGTTTTTGATAATGCATGTGTGAGTGAATCTATAGACCGTCGATTAATGCATGGTATGATTATGCAACTCTGTGAACCATGTGAATCTTTTCAAATACCTACTTGTGACGATTATGTTTACCATTTGATTTATTACTCGCAATTTATTCATGGTTTGTGGGAACAATGTGAGACGACTGAATGCCTTAAAACATGTCCATCTTTGTTTCAAATATTTGACGAGGCAGTGGTGAGTAAATTAGATTGTTTGCATGGTAATCTGAATCTGTCCATTCACTTGCGTTATACCTGTTCTATTATGCTTATAATTGGACTACAAGCTTGTTTGTGTTGCTATTTACTATTTCATGGCTATTCTTTTCAGTGGACTCAATTGCCATTACTCCCGTTCGATAGAGGAAAGTCGAGTTCATTTGATTTTTCAGATTCGAGGACGAATCTTTTTGAGGAAGGGGGGAATGATACGAGTCACAAAAGCCCAAATTCTTGAAGGCGAGGCCCAATAAGAAGATTCCAAGCCCAATCAAGAAATCCACCCATACTTAGTTGAAAATCAGGCCAAATTGTCAAAGTGGCCCAAGTTGTAAAGTTTTATTTTTATTTATTTATTTATTTATTTTATTTAGTTTAAATTTTTATATTCAGTCCAAGAGTCCCAAATAAAAGACCCTTGGCCGAATTTCCATATTAAAATAATTAGGAGTTTTTTTTAGTTTTAGTTTTAGTGTTCTAATTAAATTAGGAAAACATTTGAAAGGCCTATTTATATGGCTTGGCCAGCCACCCTACATTACATTACAATTACATTGAAAATTTCAGATTTGATTTGAGTGAAAATTCTCTTTGAGTTCTTCAAGGATTTTCTCTTGAGTTTTCTTTAGAAGTTGTTTTAACAATCTTTTTGATTGTGGGAGCCATCTTCAACCTTCTTCTTGCCATTGATATTCTTTGGAGGGGAGATTAGAGCCGTTTGAAGGGAGTTGTGAGATCTTTCGAGATTTCAAGGCTTCTTAGGACATATCTTTTAATTTCTTACTGTCAATTCTTTCTTTATTTCTACTTGTGCTGAATCATTATCTAATCTATTTTCTGTTCTTATTGTGTTTTCAGCCTTTTTCTATCTTAAGGAATCAGCCCAAAAATCCCCAATTTCTAGGGTTTTTCCATACTCGTTTTGGGTGAAATTAGATTGTCGAAATTTGGGGAAAACTATCTTGGTGTTCAATTGGGCAGAATCACAATCTCCTTGAGGGTTTCAAGAACCCTAACACTTATTTCTATTCTCAATTTGATTCTTTGCTGATTTGGGGATTTTATTTCAGATCTAAAAATTTAAAAATCTAATCTTTTAATTTTCTATTTCGTTTCAGATCTAATTGTTTAGGGTTTTCGTAGGAGTTTCCCGTGACTTGGCAACTCGATCTTGGTCCGCGCGCAACCCCGTATCAACACCGTTTTGCCCATATTGGTCCCTGTGTCGCTCGAAGCGACGGTAAACCTTCTAAGAGGTCTTTATCTATGCCGATACCTCGAAATTAGTAAAATGATCGTAATGCCCCTATAGGGTAAATGACCGTAATGCCCCTGTGGCTAAAATAACTGTAATGCCCCTGTAGGGTAAATTGATCATAATGCCCTTATAGGGTAAAATGACATGAGTATTCCCTTATGTGTTGTATGACTGATGTGCTTATGATTTACATATATGACTTTCCATACACGTAATATTTATGACAAGACATACTGCATGGGGTTGGGATTTTGATATGGAGGAAGTACTGTACTGGTGACTATGTCACATTCACTGTTACTAGTGGCTATGCCACAATTACTGATACTGGTGGCTTTGCCACATTCACTGTTTTTGGTAGCTATGCTACATTATTATTACTGGCGACTTTGCTGCGATATTGGTGTGCTGGCTGGGTGGGTTGATTTATATCCCTACATGGTGTGTTGGTTGGTATAGGTGGTGTGCTAGATGGATTTGGGTGGGATGCATAATTGCATTACACTGTACTGATACTGTATTGGGCTTAGGCTCACACTGTTACTGTATGGGGCTAACGCCTAGACTGTACTTGTAACGCCCCCACACCCGAGACCATCGCCGGAGTCGAGTATGAGGTGTTACTAAGCTTAGTTTAACATTTTTAGAACTTTGGATTATTGTTTCTACATTCACAGCTTTTAAGCTACTTGCGTCACAGTCACAAGAAAAATCATATATCGAGTTACGAAACTCAAAATCAAGATCCATAAATTTTCCCTGAATCTAGACTCATATACCTATCTACTAATTTTTTTCTAGAATTTTTGGTTAGGCCAATTAGTACAATTTATTAGTTAAAGTTACCCCTGTTTCAGGACTCGACTGGTCTGACCTCTGTTTACTACGAACTACATTTCTCTCTGTACAAAATTCATATGACTATGAGATTTGTTTCTAATAAAACTAGACTCAATAAGGATTCTAATTATATAAAATATACCACCTAATTATATCTTTATAATTTATGATGAATTTCTAAATTTGGAACAGGGGATTCAAAAATTGCTATGACCCTATTTCACTAAAATTCAAATATCTTCTAACATATAATTCGTTTACCTGTTTCATTTGTTTCATGTGAAACTAGACATAATAAGCTTCAATTTGTTATGTATTCCATCACCAAATTAAATTACTATGATTTTTAGTAAATTTTCAAACTCGCGTCAGTGTTGCTGCAGTATTCTGTTTATGGCAAATTTCATCCTTTTTATGAGTTTTTATGCACTAAGTATCTTAATAGTTTTCCTTAACATCAAACATAATCTACACTAACCATTTTCATAATTTATCATTATCAAGCATTTCCTCAACCATTCCACAACCATACCATAAGATCATTTTCACAAAATAGGTATATTGCTATACATGCCATACTTAAATTTACAAGCCATTTACCAAAAGTCTTCCGGATAGTGTGACTGAGCCTTCGACCTATCCCGACTCCTGAGCTGGCTTGTCCAAAACTACAATGAGTAAGAAGGAGGGAGTAAGCATAAATGCTTAGTAAGTTCATATGCAAATAATAAGTAACATAACAAACAGTTATACCAATCAACATTAGCATACATCACTAAAACACATATCACATTTCTAAACATCATTCCTCATCATCTTATTACCTTATAGTGGTTGTATCAATACTCAACCCGAGGGTTAAATACATACCTGTCCAAAATAACCATTTCACATCACTCACCAATACTTCTCTTTACATCTCGAATATTCCTCCATTGAGTAGAACTTTACCCGTTGAACACATCGGAATATAATTCGGATACATGGATAATTTGCATATAAGTGCCACATATTCAATCAAGCAATCATGTAACCCGCCCATAAGCGAACTCGGACTCAACTCAACGAGCTCGGGCATTCGCATCCATAAGTGAACTCGGACTCAACTCAACGAGTTCGGGTGCCTAGTTACATCTCACGAACTCGGACTCAACTCAACGAGTTCGGACATTCGCATCCATAAGTGAACTCAGACTCAACTCAACGAGTTCGGATGCTCAACCATCCTAGTGACATGTCACTTGTATCCTAATCTATTCCTAAGGTTCAAACGGGATTTTTCTCGAACACTTATCCAAGCTGTCTTCCGTAGAATGCCGAAATCAATACTCGGTAACAATTATATTTAACAAGTAGCTCACATAATTTACATATTATTTGAAATTAACCACAAAGCATACATTTCATAATGAAATTCAGCATAACACATAATTAATATCAATAACTTAAAAATAACAATTATGCTACATTATTTACACATGAACTTACCTTGGTACCAAAATACAAAGATTTTGCAATTTAGTCCACAATCTTTTCTTTTCCTCGATTGAGGTCGATTCCACGTCTTTCTTGATCTAAAATAACACATTTAGCTCATTTAATACTCACATTATCAAATTAATCCTTAACTCAAATTTTGGCAAAATTACAATTTTGCCCCTAAACTTTTGCATATTTACATTTTTGCCCCTAGGCTCGGGATTAAACTTTATTCCTTATTCTTATGTTTTACAACATGCTGATCACTTTTCTCTTCTACGGCAACATCAAATTCTCACTCTAACATGTACTTGTGACTATTAGGTATTTTTACCATTAAACCCTTTTACTAGTTTTTGCTTAAAATTGAGTAGTACAAGTTGTCTAACATAATTCAAAACCCCATATTCTATCATAAAACATCAAAATACACAAATTTCACCTATGGGTATTTTTCCAAATATAAACCCTAAGTTGAATTATTGCTAACATAAGCTTAATCGAGCTACCCGGATTCCAAAAACGTAAAGAACATTAAAAACGGGGCTTGGAATCACTTACTATGGAGCTTGGAAGCTTGAAACAAACCCTAGCTATGGAGAACCCTCGAAATTTCGGCCTAATGAAGAAGATGGACAAAAATTGGCTTTTAACTTTGTTTTTAATTCATTTTAATAACTAAATGACCAAAATACCCTTACTACTAAACTTTCCAAAAATTCCTTCCATGTCCTAATTTTGTCCATGAACTTAAAATTGGTCAAATTGCTATTTAAGACCTCCTCATTAATATTCCAAAACAATTTCATACTAAAAATTTCTAGAATGCAAGTTTTGTAACTTATTCGATTTAGTCCCTACTTTCAATTTAAGCACTTTAGGCATAGAATTTCACCACGAAATTTTCACACAATCATGCAATCATATCATAATCATCAAAATAATTATAAAATAATTATTTCTATCTCGAATTTGTGGTCACAAAACCACTATTTCGATTAGGCCCTAATTCGGGATATTACAACTCTCCCCCCTTTAAGGATTTTCGTCCTCGAAAATCTTACCTGTAAACAGATGTGGGTATTGATTTCTCATAGTTTCTTCGGATTCCCATGTAGCTTCTTCTACTCCATGCCTTTCCCACAACACCTTCACAAGTGCAACATTTTTATTCCTTAGTTGTTTGACTCTCGAGCTAAAATCTTAATCGGTTCTTCTTCGTAGGCCATATCTGGTTGTAGTTCAATTTATGTCGGTGAAACTACATGTGAAGGATCCGAACGATACCGATGTAACATAGATACGTGGAACACATCATGAATCTTCTCTAATTCAGGTGGTAATGCTAGCTGATATGCTACCGGTCCAACTTTTTCAATTACTTCATACGGCCCAATAAAACGCGGAATTAATTTACCTTTCCGTCCAAATCTAAGGACTTTCTTCCACGGAGACACCTTTAAAAATACTTTATCACCAACTTGAAATTCAATGTCCTTTCGTTTTAGATCTGCATAAGATTTCTGTCTATCTGAAGCAGCTCTCAAACAATCTCGAATTACTTTCACTTTTTCTTCAGTTTCTTTTATTAGATCAACTCCATAAATCTGATTTTCCTTGAGTTCAGTCCAATACAAAGGCGTTCGACAATTATGACCATACAAAGCTTCATAAGGTGCCATTTTCAAGCTCGTCTGATAACTATTGTTGTAAGCAAATTCTACCAACGGCAAATATCTTTCCCAACTTCCTTGAAATTCCAATACACAACATCTGAGCATGTCTTCAAGAATCTAAATTACTCTCTCTGATTGTCCATCAGTTTGTGGATGAAAAGCAGTACTGAAATTTAACTTTGTACCTAACGCGTCTTGCAAATTTTGCCAAAACGGCGAGGTAAACCTTGGATCTCTATCTGAAATAATCGACAATGGTATTCCGTGTAATCTAAAAATTTCTCTAATATACACTTCAGCCAACTTGTTAAGAGAATAATTCGTACGTACCGGGATAAAATGAGCCGACTTAGTTAATTTGTCAACTATTCCCAGATGGCATCTTTCTTTCCTGGAGTCAATGGTAATCCTGAAACAAAATCCATAGTAATCCGATCCCATTTCCATTTAGGAACCATAATAGGCTGAAGTAATCCCGAAGGCACTTGGTGTTCAGCTTTCACCTGTTGACAAATTAAGCATTTGGACACAAACTCTGATATATCTCTTTTCATTCCATTCCACCAATACATTTTCTTCAAGTCATTATACATTTTCGTACTACCCGGATGAATCGAGAAATAACCACTATGTGCTTCCTGTAGGATCTTTTGAATCAATTCCTCATTCTTCGGTACACAAATCCGATCTTTAAACATTAAGCACCCATCAGAACCAATTTTGAAATCTGACTCTGTATCAACTTCACACTGTTTTCTCTTGGCTTGCAAATCTTGATCATCTTTCTGAGCTTCAGAAATCTCTTACAAAAACATTGGTTTTGCTCTTAACTCTGCTAGAACCGAACCATCATCTGACACTTTCAACTGAGTGTTCATAACTCTCAAAGCAAACAACAACTTTCTGCTCAAAGCATCAGCAACCACATTCGCTTTTCCCGGATGATAATCAATAACAAGCTCATAATCTTTCAATAATTCCAACCATCTTCGTTGTCTCAAATTCAAGTCTTTTTGTGACATCAAGTACTTAAGACTTTTGCGGTCGGTATATACCCGACATTTTTCACCATACAAATAATGTCGCCAAATTTTCAAAGCAAACACCATCGCAGCCAATTCCAAATCGTGAGTAGGATAATTCCTCTCATGAGGTTTTAAATGCCTCGAAGCATATGCCACCACTTTTCCTTCTTGCATGAGCACACACCCCAAACCATTTAGAGAAGCATCACTATACACCACAAATTCTTTACCTGATTCGGGTGGTACTAACACTGGTGTCTCTGTTAATAACTTTTACAATTCTTCAAAACTCTGTTGACATTCTTCCGTCCATTCAAATTTAACATCCTTTCGGAGTAATCTAGTTATAGGAGAAGCAATTATAGAAAATCCATTTACAAACTGCCGATAATACCCAGCTAGCCCCAAGAAACTTCTAACTTCGGTTACGTTTTTCGGTGGTTTCCAATCAACAATGGTTGAAATTTTACTAGGATCAACCCGTATACAATCACCTGAAACAATATGACCCAAAAATCCAACTTCTCGAAGCCAAAATTCACTTTTACTAAACTTAGCATACAGCTGCTTATTTCTCAAAGTTTGCTAAACTATCCTCAAATGCTCAGCATGCTCTGTATCATCTTTTGAATAAATTAAAATATCATCTATAAAGACCACAACAAATTTGTCCAAGTATGGCCGAAATATGCGATTCATTAAATCCATAAACACAGCAGGAGCATTTGTCAATCCGAATGGCATAACTAAAAATTCATAATGACCATACCTTGTTCTAAAAGCAGTTTTAGGCACATCCGACTCTTTTACCCGCAGTTGGTAATACCCAGATCTCAAGTCAATCTTTGAAAACCATGTCGCTCCTTTTAGCTGATCAAACAAATCATCAATTCTTGGCAATGGATACTTGTTTTTGATTGTCACCTTGTTTAATTGCTGATAATCAACACACAACCTCATAGAACCATCCTTCTTTTTCACAAATAACACGGGAGCACCCCAAGGTGAAAAACTTGGTCTCACAAAACCTTTATCAGTCAACTCTTGCAACTGCGACTTTAATTCCTTCAATTCTGCTGGTGCCATTCTATACGGAGCAATCGAAATCAGAGCTGTTCCCGGTATCAAATCAATACCAAATTCTACTTCCCTGACTGGAGGCAAACCCGGCAACTCTTCTGGAAATACGTCCGCAAATTCACACACAACCGGCACTGATTCAACTTTATTTTCAACTTCTTTTGTAACACCCTGAACCCGAGACCGTCGCCGGAGTCGAACGCGAGGTGTTAACAGACTTCAAACCACTTATAAAAAAATTTCCCAGACAAGCTGCCACTCTGCATACTAGTCGCTTTAAAAATCATATCTTGAGTTATGAAACTCGAAATCCAGTTCCGTGAATTTTCCCTGAAACTAGACTCATTTTCCCATCTACATATTTTTTTCTAGAATTTTTGGTTAGGCCAATTAGTACAGTTTATTAGTCAAAGTCTCCCATGTTACAGGGATCGACTACACTGACCTTTGCGCATTACGACTTGGATATCTCCCTGTACAGGGCTTCAATACTAATGTCATTTTTTTCTATAGAAACTAGACTCAAAGGGGAATCTATGCACATATGGCATGACTTCTAATTATCTCTGGTTAATTTATAATGAATTTCCAAGGAATCCAGAAATCGCTCTGGCCCTGTTTCACAAGAGTTTAATTATCTCCTAACATACAGCTCATATGGTCGTTTCGTTTCTTCTATATGAAAATAGACTCATCGAGATTCGATTAAATAATTTATTCATTAATTAATTCCTCTCCTACTATTTTTAGTGATTTTTCAATCTCACGTCACTGCTGTTGCCAGCACTGTTACTAAAGCAACTATGCCTATTTCGTGATTTCTCCTTGATCTAACTAGTAATTCATCATACATATCACAAATTATGATCATGACTAGCCATGCCAAAGGCTAATCATTGTCAAACATCTCCCTACTACACTATTGCCATATCATGACTTTTAAAACCAAAAATAATCAACCATGACATATGGCATAAAAATCGAATTTCCAAGACTTACGACCTAACATTATAGAACCAAATCCAACCGAACATTTATGCCATTTTCGCATGGCTAAAAGTTTACATACCAAATTTCAACAAAACATATTAGCCTATACATGCCGAAATGTTCTCCTAGACCGACTAAAAAGAAGATACCAAAAGTTGCTAGCCGGTGTGATGACTCCGATGACGGCCCGATCACGCAAAAAGAGACGAGTCCAAGAAACCTAAAATAGGTGACAAGGAAACACCAAGTGAGTATATAACTCAGTAAGTCATAAGCAATGCACTACCATCCATTAATAACATTATCACAAGAGGAAACAAAATGGAACGAGGCTAGTTACTCCATCCATACCGAACCATACCATAGTTCCTTAAACCTATCGGTTCAATCTCATACCAAGTCATGCATTCACATTCCATATACTAATCAATACGATATTTGAGGCATTTTCATACATCATTTTATTTTCGTTACAATCATACAACTAAACGACCTTTCACCTATTCCACGATAAATCTTATGTACGTGACTTCAATTATAATTGTCACATAGGTTCAAACTTACCAAGCTCAACTTCAAATATAAACATAGCGCCTATTAGTCACGAACTCAAGGTACTTACCCGATCCGCTGTCCGTGATCAACTCAATAATGTCGCACACTTAGTGTCCATAGTGAGTCAAAAATATATATTAAGTCCGCACATTCAGTGCTATATAATCAACTCGCACACTTAGTGCTATATAATCAAACTCGCACACTTAGTGCTGTACAATTTAAACCCGCACACTTAGTGCCAATCTCATGATCATAAATGTTTATACCCGCACACTTAGTGCCGAGATCAACAACTCAATACATCTCACCTCTTTTCTTTTCATTCAACACTTTCATCACCACATGCATACATGTATATAAATTTATCATTCCATTCGGCATAATTACATAAACATTATGTCTATTTAGATCAATACAAAATATATGCTTGGTGACTTACCTTATGTTGGGTAAAATAATTCCAAGTCGGCTACTCGATGACCTTCGATTTCCCCTTGTTGGACGCCTCTCCTTTAGGTTCTTGAGCTTAAATAAATAAATTAACTAGTTTAATTACCTTGCTAGTTATTTATATCCCATAACATTAATAGTTTCATATCAAAAGAATCATACGGCAACATTTTATTTTTATTCACCTTATGCTTTTTTACTAACTTTAAGCCATTCGGCTATTGATCACCTAAGATCCAATTACTATAATTAACCCAATAAATATTTCAATAAAACACACATAAATATTATATACACGGCAACCACCCTTGTTAATTACTCATATATATTTTAATAATTTTCGTTTCATCTTACAACCATTCTTGTTCAAAACATTAGAACCTTAACTAATACTTATAAATTGTCTCAAGGCCGAATGCATTCTTACTTCCAAAGTAACATAGTCGATGATATATTTTATTTCAAGGTACATATTCATAAATCAAATTCAACCATATAAACCAATATCACCCACTTGATCAATTATAGAGAATTAAAGTTAATATCACAATGTGTACTCTATATGGCCCATTATACATAATCAAATTTAACATCATCTATATATTTACTCATATGGCCGAATATACATACCCCCATATAATATCATTTTCATTCCATTTAACACTTAATTTCCACCACATAAACACTTGGCCGAATAATCCTAAACTAGCAAAACTTCACATTTGTTCATACCATCTTTTAAATTCACATATATCTATTTAGGTAGCTCATATTTTCCCCTTTCTAATATTTCAATCCAAAATATCAAAACACCATCCTTTTAGCATTTATCCAATAATACCGTATGCACAATTTGTCACCAAAACTAAAGAAAAATCAACATATGGGTTACAATAAGAGCTTGACTACTACTAGATTCTCATAAAAATCAATAGAAATAACATGAACTCCTACCTTATTTAACCTCCAAGATAGCCGAATGCCCTAGACAAATTCCTTCCTCTTTCCCCTTTTGTTTCGGCTTTGCAAGAAGGTAAGGAAGATGAACACACTCTTACCTTTATTTCACTAATATTATTTTTTTCTCACATAATGCCATTTCTTATTTTAATAACTAATTAAACATATATATTTGCCCATCAACACCCATCTTGGCCGGCCACTATAAAGAAAATTGGGCAATTTGACATGCAAGTCCACCCTTGTGTTGACATGCACTAATAAACCATTTAAAATTAGTCTATCATATTTCACCATGTCTCATATTGATCCCTATTTAATAATTTCTCATGCAATTGGCAAAATTAGGGAATGAAACGTCGACATATGCATGTACACACATAATAAGCATAGAATATGACAATTAATCATTTTTACGACTTGGTTTTGTGGTCCCGAAACCACTTTTCGACTAGGGTCACATTAGGGCTGTCACAACTCTCCCCCACATAAGAAATTTTCGTCCCCGAAAATCTTACCGGTAAATAATTTTGGATATCGATCCTTCATAGAGTCCTCACGTTCCCAAGTGGCTTCTTCAATTCTGTGTTTATGCCACAACACCTTCACTAATGGGATTTTCTTATTTCGCAACTCTTTTACTTCACGCATCAAAATGCGAACCGGTTCTTCTTCATAACTCAAGTTAGGCTGAATCTCGATCTCAGATGGAGTGATTACGTGCGACGGGTCGGACCTATATCGTCGAAGCATCGAGACATGGAAAACGTTGTGAATCTTTTCAAGCTCAGGGGGTAAAATTAATCGGTATGCAACTGGTCCAACAAGTTCGGATACCTCATACGGACCGATGAACCTCGGACTTAGTTTGCCCTTACGACCAAATCTAAGCACCTTCTTCCAGGGTGAAACTTTGAGAAATACTTTGTCTCCGACCTGATATTCAATGTCTTTTCTTTTCAAATCCGCATACGACTTTTGACGATCCGAAGCGGCTTTCAAACTTTCGCGAATTACTCGGACTTTCTGCTCAGCATCCTTAATCAAATCAACCCCAAGGATCTTACTTTCACTAAGTTCAGTCCAAAATAATGGGGTACGGCATTTACGACCGTATAAAGCCTCGTAAGGTGCCATCTTAATGCTTGACTGAAAACTATTGTTGTAAGCGAATTCGATCAAAGGCAGATATCTTTCCCATGAACCACAAAACTCTAAAACACAACATCTCAACATATCCTCGAGTATTTGAATTATCCGCTCAGATTGGCCATCGGTCTGAGGATGGAATGCGGTGCTAAAGTGCATCTTGGTACCCAATGCTTCTTGTAATTTCTTCCAAAATCGCGAGGTAAATCTTGGGTCTCTATCCGACACGATGGAAATAGGTACCCCATGCAACCGAACTATTTGGGAGACATATAATTCTGCCAATTTATCGAGCGAAAAATTCGTACGGACAGGGATAAAATGAGCAGACTTGGTCAATCTATCAACAATGACCCAGATTGCATCTTTCTTGCTTGATGACAATGGCAATCTAGATACAAAATCCATCGTTACCCGATCCCACTTCCATTCGGGTATCGTGATCGGCTGAAGTAATCCCGACGGCACTTGATGTTTCGCTTTTACTTGTTGGCATATCAAACACCTTGAAACATATTCGGAAATGTCTCGTTTCATACCGGGCCACCAAAATTGACGTTTCAGGTCATTGTACATTTTAGTACTACCTGGGTGGACTGACATTCGACTACTGTGAGCCTCGTCCAAAATCATTGAAATAAGTTCCGACTTTCTTGGAACACATAATCGACCTCTAACGTCAAGCAATCATTGTCGTCAATCCGAAACTCCGATTCCTCATTCGAAGCACATTCAACTCGTTTTGTGACTAATTCAGCGTCGACTTTCTGGAATTCAAGTATTTGACGAATCAATAATGGTTTGGCCTCTAATTCAGCTACTAGCACCCCATCAGGTGAGACAGACAAGTGAGCATTCACCGCTCTCAAAGCAAACAGTGCTTTCCGACTTAAAGCATCGGCAACCACGTTAGCCTTTCCCGAGTGATAATCAATAACAAGTTCATAGTCTTTCAACAACTCAAGCCAACGTCTTTGTCGCAGATTTAGATCTCTTTGAGTCATCAAATATTTAAGACTTTTGTGGTCCGAATAAATATGACACCTTTCCCCAAACAAGTAATGCCGCCATATTTTCAGGGCGAACACTATGGCCGCCAATTCAAGATCATGGGTCGGATAGTTTCTTTCATGCGGCTTTAATTGTCTCGACGCGTAAGCCACAACTCGACCTTCTTGCATCAACACACAACCTAGCCCAAGTAATGATGCATCACTATAAATGACAAACTCTTTGCCAGACTCCGGTTGTACTAGCACTGGAGCTTCGGTTAAGTAGGTCTTTAGTCGATCGAAACTCTTCTGACAGTTCTCTGTCCACTCAAACTCAACATCTTTTTGGAGTAGTTTCGTCAACGGTGCAGCTATCATCGAGAAACCCCTTATAAACCGTCGGTAGTATCCGGCAAGTCCCAAAAAGCTCCTAACTTCAGTAATATTCCTCGAAGGTTTCCAATCGAGTATGGCCAAAATTTTGTTCGGATCCACTCTAACACCCGATGCGGACACCACGTGCCCCAAAAAGCTAACCTCTCTCAACCAAAATTCACATTTACTGAATTTTGCGTATAACTGCTTGTCTCGCAAAATCTGTAATACTAACCTCAAATGCTCGGCGTGTGCGGCTTCACCTTGTGAATAAACCAAAATATCATCAATAAACACAACCACAAATCGATCCAAGTATGGCCTGAATACTCGATTCATTAAATCCATAAATACCGCAGGGGCATTAGTGAGCCCAAACGGCATCACTAAGAATTCGTAGTGACCATACCTCGTTCTAAAAGTGGTTTTGGGTATGTCCGAGTCTCGAACCCTCAACTGATAATAACCAGATCTCAAATCTATCTTGGAAAATACTGAGGCTCACTTTAATTGATCAAACAAATCATCAATACGTGGCAACGGGTATTTATTCTTTATGGTCACTTTATTCAACTGACGATAGTCGATGGACAATCTCATGGTTCCATCCTTCTTTTTCACAAACAATATGGGTGCGCCCCATGGAGAAAAACTCGATCGAGCGAAACCTCTATCCATCAATTCTTGCAATTGAACTTTCAATTCCTTTAATTCTGTTAATGCCATATGATACGGGGCTATTGAGATTGGTGTGGTACCAGGTACAATCTCGATGCCGAATTCCACCTCTCGAACCGGTGGCAACCCCGGTAACTCCTCAGGAAAAACATCTGAATACTCACAAACCACTGGTACTGATTCAAGTTTCCTTTCCGTCTCTTTGCTATCAAGTACATACGCAAGGTATGTTTCACAACCCTTTTTCACATATCTCTGAGCGGTCATTGAAGATATTATCACTGGCACCCCCTTCAAATCGGTAGACTCAACTCGGACTACCTCATCATTTGCACTCCTCAAATCGATGGTTTTTCTTTTGCAGTTCACCACTGCATCATGTACGGTCAACCAATCCATACCAAGAATAACATCAAATTCGTCAAACGGCAAAAGCATCAAATCGGCCGGAAAACAGGATTCTCGGATTATTAGAGGGCATCTCTTACACACTTTATCAACAAGTACGTATTGACCCAAAGGGTTTGACACTCGAATTACGAACTCAGTAGACTCAACAGGTAGAGTCTTACTGGATGCTAAGGTTTCACATACATATGAATGAGTAGAACCAGGGTCAATCAATGCAATCACATTAGTATCAAAGAGAGTGAAGGTACCAGTGATGACGTCAGGGGAGGATGCCTCCTCTCGTGCGCGAATGGCATATGCTCTAGCAGGAGTACAGTTCTCGGCTCGAACAGCCGTATCAGAGGCCCCTCTCTGACTACCACCCCTACCTCCTAAAATTTTCGGTGGTCTACCTCTAGTTGTCACTCCACTAGGTCTTGCACCTTGAATCTTATTCTTCTCATCAAGCTCCGTGCAATCTCTAATGAAGTGGTCCTTCGAACCGCATCCGTAACAGGCCCTGTTAGTAGACTTACCCCAACATTCACCTAGGTGTCGTCTTCTGCATTGGGGGCATTCAGGTTTCTCTTGACGATTATTGCCCACACTAGCTACCGAAGTAGCTCAGGAGTCCGTCGATGGTCGTGCTCTGATGGAAATTCCCGCAGTCGTCCTCGACTTATTAGTGTCCTCCCTGAACTTCTTTACAGCTGAGAACGGAGCTTTACCCGTCGATCTTTTACGATAGTCTCTAGCTTCAAATTCAGCCTTCTTCTTCTCCTTTCCAAGTTCTTCCGCCTTGCAGGCTCGTTCGACTAGTGTTACGAATTCTTTTATCTCCAAAATACCCACTAGTAGCTTTAAACCTTCATTCAATCCTTCTTCGAATCTTTTGCACATAGCAACCTCATCAGCTACACACTCCCGGGCATACCTACTAAGTCTTACGAATTCATGTTCGTATTCAGATACAGTCATACGGCCTTGCTTGAGTTCCAAGAATTCCTTACGCTTTTGGTCAATGAACCGTTGACTAATATATTTCTTTTGAAATTCCGTTTGAAAGAAGTCCCAAGTTACTCGTTCGTTTGGGACTATGGAAATCAGGGTCCTCCACCAATAGTAGGCTGAGTCCCGCAACAAGGATATAGCACACTTTAGACATTCATTGGGCGTGCATGACAGTTCATCAAACACCCGAATGGTGTTATCAAGCCAGAACTCGGCCCTTTCAGCATCATCAGTAACTATGGCCCTGAACTCCTCGGCCCCGCGCTTCCTAATCAAGTCTACAGGTGGCTTACTCAGCCTCACAGGATCAGTAACTGATGGCATTACGGGCTCTTGGCGTGGATTATTCAAATTCGGGAATTGTTGGACAGCCGGGTTGGTTCGGGCATATTGCGCGACCCACTCATTCATCATGGTAAAGAAGGCTTGTTTAGCCCCCTCACCTTGATTATTCGCAAATGACTGAGGTTCAACAAGTGGCGTCCCTTGTGCAGGAGCAGCCGCTACACTTTCAACGTCATCCGCCAAGGTTCTCTCTACACCGGGATCCATTTACTAATCAAAACAAAAATTTTAACCGTCAGAAGCCACCACACATTTAAACATTAACATTAAGGCATGTATAGCTAGACTCATACGTGCTATGGTAGTCCTAGAACCGACTAAACCATAGCTCTGATACCAATCAAATGTAACACCCTGAACCCGAGACCGTCGTCGGAGTCGAACGCGAGGTGTTAACAGACTTCAAACCACTTATAAAAAAATTTCCCAGACAAGCTGCCACTCTGCGTACTAGTCGCTTTAAAAATCATATCTTGAGTTATGAAACTCGAAATCCAGTTTCGTGAATTTTCCCTGAAACTAGACTCATTTTCCCATCTACATATTTTTTCTAGAATTTTTGGTCGGGCCAATTAGTACAGTTTATTAGTCAAAGTCTCCCATGTTACAGGGATCGACTACACTGACCTTTGCGCATTACGACTTGGATATCTCCCTGTACAGGGCTTCAATACTGATGTCGTTTGTTTCTATAGAAACTAGACTCAAAGGGGAATCTATGCACATATGGCATGACTTCTAATTATCTCTGGTTAATTTATAATGAATTTCCAAAGTCAGAATAGGGAATCCAGAAATCGCTCTGGCCCTGTTTCACAAGAGTTTAATTATCTCCTAACATACAGCTCATATGGTAGTTTCGTTTCTTCTATATGAAAATAGACTCATCGAGCTTCGATTACATAATTTATTCATTAATTAATTCCTCTCCTACTATTTTTAGTGATTTTTCAATCTCATGTCACTGCTGCTGCCAGCACTGTTACTAAAGCAACTATGCCTATTTCGTGATTTCTCCTTGATCTAACTAGTAATTCATCATACATATCACAAATTATGATCATGACTAGCCATGCCAAAGGCTAATCATTGTCAAACATCTCCCTACTACACTATTGCCATATCATGACTTTTAACACCAAAAATAATCAACCATGACATATGGCATAAAAATCGAATTTCCAAGACTTACGACCTAACATTATAGAACCAAATCCAACCGAACATTTATGCCATTTTCGCATGGCTAAAAGTTTACATACCAAATTTCAACAAAACATATTAGCCTATACATGCCGAAATGTTCTCCTAGACCGACTAAAAAGAAGATACCAAAAGTTGCTAGCCGGTGTGATGACTCCGATGACGGCCCGATCACGCAAAAAGAGACGAGTCCAAGAAACCTAAAATAGGTGACAAGGAAACACCAAGTGAGTATATAACTCAGTAAGTCATAAGCAATGCACTACCATCCATTAATAACATTATCACAAGAGGAAACAAAATGGAACGAGGCTAGTTACTCCATCCATACCGAACCATACCATAGTTCCTTAAACCTATCGGTTCAATCTCATACCAAGTCATGCATTCACATTCCATATACTAATCAATACGATATTTGAGGCATTTTCATACATCATTTTATTTTCGTTACAATCATACAACTAAACGACCTTTCACCTATTCCACGATAAATCTTATGTACGTGACTTCAATTATAATTGTCACATAGGTTCAAACTTACCAAGCTCAACTTCAAATATAAACATAGCGCCTATTAGTCACGAACTCAAGGTACTTACCCGATCCGCTGTCCGTGATCAACTCAATAATGTCGCACACTTAGTGTCCATAGTGATTCAAAAATATATATTAAGTCCGCACACTCAGTGCTATATAATCAACTCGCACACTTAGTGCTATATAATCAAACTCGCACACTTAGTGCTGTACAATTTAAACCCGCACACTTAGTGCCAATCTCATGATTATAAATGTTTATACCCGCACACTTAGTGCCGAGATCAACAACTCAATACATCTCACCTCTTTTCTTTTCATTCAACACTTTCATCACCACATGCATACATGTATATAAATTTATCATTCCATTCGGCACAATTACATAGACATTATGTGTATTTAGATCAATACAAAATATATGCTTGGTGACTTACCTTATGTTGGGTAAAATAATTCCAAGTCGGCTACTCGATGACCTTCGATTTCCCCTTGTTGGACGCCTCTCCTTTAGGTTCTTGAGCTTAAATAAATAAATTAACTAGTTTAATTACCTTGCTAGTTATTTATATCCCATAACATTAATAGTTTCATATCAAAAGAATCATACGGCAACATTTTATTTTTATTCACCTTATGCTTTTTACTAACTTTAAGCCATTCGGCTATTGATCACCTAAGATCCAATTACTATAATTAACCCAATAAATATTTCAATAAAACACACATAAATATTATATACACGGCAACCACCCTTGTTAATTACTCATATATATTTTAATAATTTTCGTTTCATCTTACAACCATTCTTGTTTAAAACATTAGAACCTTAACTAATACTTATAAATTGTCTCAAGGCCGAATGCATTCTTACTTCCAAAGTAACATAGTCGATGATATATTTTATTTCAAGGTACATATTCATAAATCAAATTCAACCATATAAACCAATATCACCCACTTGATCAATTATAGAGAATTAAAGTTAATATCACAATGTGTACTCTATATGGCCCATTATACATAATCAAATTTAACATCATCTATATATTTACTCATATGGCCGAATATACATACCCCCATATAATATCATTTTCATTCCATTTAACACTTAATTTCCACCACATAAACACTTGGCCGAATAATCCTAAACTAGCAAAACTCCACATTTGTTCATACCATCTTTTAAATTCACATATATCTATTTAGGTAGCTCATATTTTCCCCTTTCTAATATTTCAATCCAAAATATCAAAACACCATCCTTTTAGCATTTATCCAATAATACCGTATGCACAATTTGTCACCAAAACTAAAGAAAAATCAACATATGGGTTACAATAAGAGCTTGACTACTACTAGATTCTCATAAAAATCAATAGAAATAACATGAACTCCTACCTTATTTAACCTCCAAGATAGCCGAATGCCCTAGACAAATTCCTTCCTCTTTCCCCTTTTGTTTCGGCTTTGCAAGAAGGTAAGGAAGATGAACACACTCTTACCTTTATTTCACTAATATTATTTTTTTCTCACATAATGCCATTTCTTATTTTAATAACTAATTAAACATATATATTTGCCCATCAACACCCATCTTGGCCGGCCACTATAAAGAAAATTGGGCAATTTGACATGCAAGTCCACCCTTGTGTTGACATGCACTAATAAACCATTTAAAATTAGTCTATCATATTTCACCATGTCTCATATTGATCCCTATTTAATAATTTCTCATGCAATTGGCAAAATTAGGGAATGAAACGTCGACATATGCATGTACACACATAATAAGCATAGAATATGACAATTAATCATTTTTACGACTTGGTTTTGTGGTCCCGAAACCACTTTTCGACTAGGGTCACATTAGGGCTGTCACATCTTTTGTATTAATTACATACGCCAAATAAGCTTCATAACCCTTTCTCAGATATCTTTGAGCCGACATTGAAGAAACCACACTAGGCAATGCCTCTGATTTATCTGATTCAACCCGCAGAGTTTCACCATTTCCACACTTTAATTCTATAATCTTTTCTTTGCAATTTATTTTAGCATCATGCAATGTCAACCAATCCATACCCAAAATAACATCAAACTCATCAAATGGAAACAACATTAAGTCGGCCGGAAAGTAATGATCCCGAATCATTAAAGGACATTTCTTACATACTTTATCAACAGTCACACATTTGCCTAACGGATTCGACACTCTAATCATAAATTCTGTGTTCTCAACAGGTATATTCATACTAGACACCAATTTCATGCACACATATGAATGAGTAGAACCGGGATCAATCAAAGCAATAACATTAACATTATAGAGGGAAAATGTACCGGTAATCACATCAGGTGAGGAAGCATCTTCACGTGCTTTAATAGCATAAGTTCTAGCCGGAGCCCTTCCTTCAGGTCTAACTGGTGCATCCCTGGCTTCATTCTTACTGCTTGCTACGCTCCCAGCTTTTCTTGGATATCTTCCTCTCGAATCCGCCCCACTTGTTTTTGTATTCTGAAATTTTTCTTTTTCAGCTCTCTCTGGGCAGTCTCTAATAAAATGATCCGAAGAACCACATCGAAAACATTCATTTGCTCTACACGGACCAAAATGATTTCTACCACACCGCTGGCACACATGTTTAACAAATCTCGAGTTCCCTACACTGGCTGCCGAAGTAGTCTGGGATTTAGGACCCACATTTTGCTTCTTATAATTCCCATATGATTGCCCAGCTGAAGCTTGGGAACGAGGATTCATATTCCTTGACTTTCTAGGTTGCTGTGAAAATGAACCGCTCATCGGTCTTTTCTTCCAATTTCTAGTCTCAGCCTCTACCTTTTTCTTTTCTTTAAGTAATTCTTCGGCCTTACAAGCTCGATCAACCAATACTACCATTTCTTTTAATTCAAGAATTCCAACAAATACCTTGATGTCTTCGTTGAGCCCGTCTTCAAATCGTCGGCACATCTTGGCCTCTGTAGGAACATACTCTCTGGCATACTTACTTAATCGAACAAACTCTCTTTCATATTCTGTAACCGTCATATTACCTTGCTTCAGCTCAAGAAATTCTTTACGCTTCTGATCAATAAATCTTTCACTAATATATTTCTTCCGAAACTCTTCTTGAAAGAATTCCCAAGTTATTTTCTCTTTCGGTACCACCGAAATCAAAGTCTTCCACTAATTATAAGCTGAATCCCTCAACAAAGATATAGCGCATTTCAAACATTCTTCAGGTGTACAAGATAATTCGTCAAATACCCGGATTGAATTTTCAAGCCAGAACTCTGCTCTCTCGACATCATCATCAATACTTGCTTTAAATTCTTCGGCCCCTTGCTTGCGAATTCTATCAACTGGAGTTCTGTGAAATTTCATCAGATCCATACCTTGAGGCATCGGGGGTACAGGTTGAGGAATTGGAAGAGGTGGGGGAGGTTGTACATTTGGGTTCGTACGAACGAACTCAGTGTACCATGCACTCATCATTTGGAGAAAGGCTTCCCGACCCCTTTCTCCTCCTCCCTGACCAACAGTAGGAGGTGGATTTTCAGTCGGCGCTGCTCCTTCAGCCGGAGCTGGCGCATTACTCTCTACTTCATCTGCCACAGCTGGATCGGGATCCATTTACTATAAAAAAAATCATTTAAAAAGGTCAGAAGTCATCACACTATCACAATTTATACATATGGCATGTATAGCAAAATCCGTACATACAACACGTAGTCCGAGAACCGACTAAACTTGCTCTGATACCACTAAATGTAACGCCCCCACGCCCGATACCATTGCCGGAGTCGAGTATGAGGTGTTACTAAGCTTAGTTTAACATTTTTAGAACTTTTGATTATTGTTTCTACATTCACAGCTTTTAAGCTACTTGCATCACAGTCACAAGAAAAATCATATATCGAGTTACAAAACTCAAAATAAAGATCCGTAAATTTTTCCTTAATCTAGACTCATATACCTATCTACTAATTTTTTTCTAGAATTTTTGGTTGGGCCAATTAGTACAGTTTATTAGTTAAAATTACCCCTGTTTCAGTACTCGACTGGTCTGACCTCTGTTTACTACGAACCATATTTCTCTCTGTACAAAATTCATATGACTATGAGATTTGTTTCTACTAAAACTAGACTCAATAAAGATTCTGATGATATAAAATATACCACCTAATTATATCTTTATAATTTATGATGAATTTCTAAAGTTGGAACAGGGGATTCAAAAACTGCTATGACCCTGTTTCACTAAAATTCAAATATCTTCTAACATATAATTCCTTTACCTGTTTCATTTCTTTCATGTGAAACTAGACATAATAATCTTCAATTTTATATGTATTCCATCACCAAATTCAATTTCTATGATTTTTAGTAAATTTTAAAACTCGCGTCAGTGTTGCTGCAGTATTCTGTTTATGGCAAATTTCATCCTTTTTATGAGTTTTTATGCACTAAGTATCTTAATAGTTTTCCTTAACATCAAACATAATCTACACTAACCATTTTCATAATTTATCATTATCAAGCATTTCCTCAACCATTCCACAACCATACCATAAGATCATTTTCACAAAATAGGTATATTGCTATACATACCATACTTAAATTTACAAGCCATTTACCAAAAGTCTTCCGGATAGTGTGACTGAGCCTTCGACCTATCCCGACTCCTGAGCTGGCTTGTCCAAAACTACAATGAGTAAGAAGGAGGGAGTAAGCATAAATGCTTAGTAAGTTCATATCCAAATAATAAGTAACATAACAAACAGTTATACCAATCAACATTAGCATACATCACTAAAACACATATCACATTTCTAAACATCATACCTCATCATCTTATTACCTTATAGTGGTTGTATCAATACTCAACCCGAGGGTTAAATACATACCTGTCCAAAATAACCATTTCACATCACTCACCAATACTTCTCTTTACATCTCAAATATTCCTCCATTGAGTAGAACTTTACCCGTTGAACACATCGGAATATAATTCGGATACATGGATAATTTGCATATAAGTGCCACATATTCAATCAAGCAATCATGTAACCCGCCCATAAGCGAACTCGGACTCAACTCAACGAGCTCGGGCGTTCACATCCATAAGTGAACTCGGACTCAACTCAACGAGTTCGGATGCCTAGTTACATCTCACGAACTCGGACTCAACTCAACGAGTTCGGACATTCGCATCCATAAGTGAACTCGGACTCAACTCAACGAGTTCGGATGCTCAACCATCCTAGTGACATGTCACTTGTATCCTAATCTATTCCTAAGGTTCAAACGGGATTTTTCTCGAAAACTTATCCATGCCGTCTTCCGTAGAATGCCGAAATCAATACTCGGTAACAATTATATTTAACAAGTAGCTCACATAATTTACATATTATTTGAAATTAACCACAAAGCATACATTTCATAATGAAATTCAGCATAACACATAATTAATATCAATAACTTAAAAATAACAATTATGCTACATTATTTACACATGAACTTACCTTGGTACCAAAATACAGATTTTTCAATTTAGTCCACAATCTTTTCTTTTCCTCGATTGAGGTCGATTCCACGTCTTTCTTGATCTAAAATAACACATTTAGCTCATTTAATACTCACATTATCAAATTAATCCTTAACTCAAATTTTGGCAAAATTACAATTTTGCCCCTAAACTTTTGCATATTTACATTTTTGCCCCTAGGCTCGGGATTAAACTTTATTCCTTATTCTTATGTTTTACAACATGCTGATCACTTTTCTCTTCTACGGAAACATCAAATTCTCACTCTAACATGTACTTGTGACTATTAGGTATTTTTACCGATTAAGCCCTTTTACTCGTTTTTGCTTAAAATCGAGTAGTACAAGTTGTCTAACATAATTTAAAACCCCATATTCTATCATAAAACATCAAAATACACAAATTTCACCTATGGGTATTTTTCCAAATATAAACCCTAAGTTGAATTATTGCTAACATAAGCTTAATCGAGTTACCGGGATTCCAAAAACGTAAAGAACATTTAAAACGGGGCTTGGAATCACTTACTATGGAGCTTGGAAGCTTGAAACAAACCCTAGCTATGGAGAACCCTCGAAATTTCGGCCTAATGAAGAAGATGGACAAAAATTGGCTTTTAATTTTGTTTTTAATTCATTTTAATAACTAAATGACCAAAATACCTTTACTACTAAACTTTCCAAAAATTCCTTCCATGTCCTAATTTTGTCCATGAACTTAAAATTGGTCAAATTGCTATTTAAGACCTCCTCATTAATATTCCAAAACAATTTCATACTAAAAACTTCTAGAATGCAAGTTTTGCAACTTATTCGATTTAGTCCTTACTTTCAATTTAAGCACTTTAGGCATAGAATTTCACAACGAAATTTTCACACAATCATGCAATCATATCATAATCATCAAAATAATTATAAAATAATTATTTCTATCTCGAATTTGTGGTCACGAAACCACTATTCCGATTAGGCCCTAATTCGGGATATTACAACTCTCCCCCCTTTAAGGATTTTCGTCCTCGAAAATCTTACCTGTAAACAGATGTGGGTATTGATTTCTCATAGTTTCTTCAGATTCCCATGTAGCTTCTTCTACTCCATGCCTTTCCCACAACACCTTCACAAGTGCAACATTTTTATTCCTTAGTTGTTTGACCTCTCGAGCTAAAATCTTAATCGGTTCTTCTTCGTAGGTCATATCTGGTTGTAGTTCAATTT
The DNA here is from genome assembly GCF_007990345.1 of Gossypium hirsutum. Taxonomy (NCBI): domain Eukaryota; kingdom Viridiplantae; phylum Streptophyta; class Magnoliopsida; order Malvales; family Malvaceae; genus Gossypium; species Gossypium hirsutum. The sequence goes on along the minus strand of NC_053434.1, from coordinate 74,600,341 downwards.
CTGTCGGTGAAACTACATGTGAAGGATCCGAACGATACCGATGTAACATAGATACGTGGAACACATCATGAATCTTCTCTAATTCAGGTGGTAATGCTAGCTGATATGCTACCGGTCCAACTTTTTCAATTACTTCATACGGCCCAATAAAACGTGGACTTAATTTGCCCTTCCGTCCAAATCTAAGGACTTTCTTCCACGGAGACACCTTTAAAAATACTTTATCACCAACTTGAAATTCAATGTCCTTTCGTTTTAGATCTGCATAAGATTTCTGTCTATCTGAAGCAGCTCTCAAACAATCTCGAATTACTTTCACTTTTTCTTCAGTTTCTTTTATTAGATCAACTCCATAAATCTGATTTTCCTTGAGTTCAGTCCAATACAAAGGCGTTCGACACTTACGACCATACAATGCTTCATAAGGTGCCATTTTCAAGCTCGTCTGATAACTGTTGTTGTAAGCAAATTATACCAACGGCAAATATATTTCCCAACTTCCTTGAAATTCCAATACACAACATCTGAGCATGTCTTCAAGAATCTGAATTACTCTCTCTGATTGTCCATCAGTTTGTGGATGAAAAGCAGTACTGAAATTTAACTTTGTACCTAACGCGTCTTGCAAATTTTGCCAAAACCGCGAGGTAAACCTTGGATCTCTATCTGAAATAATCGACAATGGTATTCCGTGTAATCTAAAAATTTCTCTAATATACAGTTCAGCCAACTTGTTAAGAGAATAATCCGTACGTACCGGGATAAAATGAGCCGACTTAGTTAATTTGTCAACTATTCCCAGATGGCATCTTTCTTTCCTGGAGTCAATGGTAATCCTGAAACAAAATCCATAGTAATCCGATCCCATTTCCATTCAGGAACCATAATAGGCTGAAGTAATCCCGAAGGCACTTGGTGTTCAGCTTTCACCTGTTGACAAATTAAGCATTTGGACACAAACTCTGATATATCTCTTTTCATTCCATTCCACCAATACATTTTCTTCAAGTCATTATACATTTTTGTACTACCCGGATGAATCGAGAAATAACCACTATGTGCTTCCTGTAGGATCTTTTGAATCAATTCCTCATTCTTCGGTACACAAATCCGATCTTTAAACATTAAGCACCCATCAGAACCAATTTTGAAATCTGACTCTGTATCAACTTCACACTGTTTTCTCTTGGCTTGCAAATCTTGATCATCTTTCTGAGCTTCAGAAATCTCTTACAAAAACATTGGTTTTGCTCTTAACTCTGCTAGAACCGAACCATCATCTGACACTTTCAACTGAGTGTTCATAACTCTCAAAGCAAACAACAACTTTCTGCTCAAAGCATCAGCAACCACATTCGCTTTTCCCGGATGATAATCAATAACAAGCTCGTAATCTTTCAATAATTCCAACCATCTTCGTTGTCTCAAATTCAAGTCTTTTTGTGACATCAAGTACTTAAGACTTGCGGTCGGTATATACCCGACATTTTTCACCATACAAATAATGTCGCCAAATTTTCAAAGCAAACACCACCGCAGCCAATTCCAAATCGTGAGTAGGATAATTCCTCTCATGAGGTTTTAACTGCCTCGAAGCATATGCCACCAGTTTTCCTTCTTGCATGAGCACACACCCCAAACCATTTAGAGAAGCATCACTATACACCACAAATTCTTTACCTGATTCGGGCTGTACTAACACTGGTGCCTCTGTTAATAACTTTTTCAATTCTTCAAAACTCTGTTGACATTCTTCCGCCCATTCAAATTTAACATCCTTTCAGAGTAATCTAGTTATAGGAGAAGCAATTATAGAAAATCCATTTACAAACCGCCGATAATACCCAGCTAGCCCCAAGAAACTTCTAACTCCGGTTACGTTTTTCGATGGTTTCCAATCAACAATGGCTGAAATTTTACTAGGATCAACCCGTATACCACCACCTGAAACAATATGACCCAAAAATCCAACTTCTCGAAGCCAAAATTCACTTTTACTAAACTTAGCATACAACTGCTTATTTCTCAAAGTTTGCAAAACTATCCTCAAATGCTCAGCATGCTTTGTATCATCTTTTGAAGAAATTAAAATATCATCTATAAACACCACAACAAATTTGTCCAAGTATGGCCGAAATATGCGATTCATTAAATCCATAAACACAGCAGGAGCATTTGTCAATCCGAATGGCATAACTAAAAATTCATAATGACCATACCTTGTTCTAAAAGCAGTTTTAGGCACATCCGACTCTTTTACCCGCAGTTGGTAATACCCAGATCTCAAGTCAATCTTTGAAAACCATGTCGCTCCTTTTAGCTGATCAAACAAATCATCAATTCTTGGCAACGGATACTTGTTTTTGATTGTCACCTTGTTTAATTGCCGATAATCAACACACAACCTCATATAACCATCCTTCTTTTTCACAAATAACACGGGAGCACCCCAAGGTGAAAAACTCGGTCTCACAAAACCTTTATCAGTCAACTCTTGCAACTGCGACTTTAATTCCTTCAACTCTGCTGGTGCCATTCTATACGGAGCAATCGAAATCGGAGCTGTTCCCGGTATCAAATCAATACCAAATTCTACTTCCCTGATTGGAGGCAAACCCGGCAATTCTTCTGGAAATACGTCCGCAAATTCAAACACAACCGGCACTGATTCAACTTTCTTTTCAACTTCTTTTGTAACACCCTGAACCTGAGACTTGGATATCTCCCTGTACAGGGCTTCAATACTGATGTCGTTTGTTTCTATAGAAACTAGACTCAAAGGGGAATCTATGCACATATGGCATGACTTCTAATTATCTCTGGTTAATTTATAATGAATTTCCAAAGTCGGAACAGGGAATCCAGAAATCGCTCTGGCCCTGTTTCACAAGAGTTTAATTATCTCCTAACATACAGCTCATATGGTCGTTTCGTTTCTTCTATATGAAAATAGACTCATCGAGCTTCGATTACATAATTTATTCATTAATTAAATCCTCTCCTACTATTTTTAGTGATTTTTCAATCTCACGTCACTGCTGCTGCCAGCACTGTTACTAAAGCAACTATGCCTATTTCGTGATTTCTCCTTGATCTAACTAGTAATTCATCATACATATCACAAATTATGATCATGACTAGCCATGCCAAAGGCTAATCATTGTCAAACATCTCCCTACTACACTATTTCCATATCATGACTTTTAACACCAAAAATAATCTACCATGACATATGGCATAAAAATCGAATTTCCAAGACTTACGACCTAACATTATAGAACCAAATCCAACCGAACATTTATGCCATTTTCGCATGGCTAAAAGTTTACATACCAAATTTCAACAAAACATATTAGCCTATACATGCCGAAATGTTCTCCTAGACCGACTAAAAAGAAGATACCAAAAGTTGCTAGCCGGTGTGATGACTCCGATGACGGCCCGATCACGCAAAAAGAGACGAGTCCAAGAAACCTAAAATAGGTGACAAGGAAACACCAAGTGAGTATATAACTCAGTAAGTCATAAGCAATGCACTACCATCCATTAATAACATTATCACAAGAGGAAACAAAATGGAACGAGGCTAGTTACTCCATCCATACCGAACCATACCATAGTTCCTTAAACCTATCGGTTCAATCTCATACCAAGTCATGCATTCACATTCCATATACTAATCAATAGGATATTTGAGGCATTTTCATACATCATTTTATTTTCATTATAATCATACAACTAAACGACCTTTCACCTATTCCACGATAAATCTTATGTACGTGACTTCAATTATAATTGTCACATAGGTTCAAACTTACCAAGCTCAACTTCAAATATAAACATAGCGCCTATTAGTCACGAACTCAAGGTACTTACCCGATCCGCTGTCCGTGATCAACTCAATAATGTCGCACACTTAGTGTCCATAGTGATTCAAAAATATATATTAAGTCCGCACACTCAGTGCTATATAATCAACTCGCACACTTAGTGCTATATAATCAAACTCGCACACTTCGTGCTGTACAATTTAAACCCGCACACTTAGTGCCAATCTCATGATCATAAATGTTTATACCCGCACACTTAGTGCCGAGATCAACAATACATCTCACCTCTTTTCTTTTCATTCAACACTTTCATCACCACATGCATACATGTATATAAATTTATCATTCCATTCGGCATAATTACATAGACATTATGTCTATTTAGATCAATACAAAATATATGCTTGGTGACTTACCTTATGTTGGGCAAAATAATTCCAAGTCGGCTACTCGATGACCTTCGATTTCCCCTTGTTGGACGCCTCTCCTTTAGGTTCTTGAGCTTAAATCAATAAATTAACTAGTTTAATTACCTTGCTAGTTATTTATATCCCATAACATTAATAATTTCATATCAAAAGAATCATACGGCAACATTTTATTTTTATTCACCTTATGCTTTTTACTAACTTTAAGCCATTCGGCTATTGATCACCTAAGATCCAATTACTATAATTAACCCAATAAATATTTCAATAAAACACACATAAATATTATATACACGGCAACCACCCTTGTTAATTACTCATATATATTTTAATAATTTTCGTTTCATCTTACAACCATTCTTGTTCAAAACATTAGAACCTTAACTAATACTTATAAATTGTCTCAAGGCCGAATGCATTCTTACTTCCAAAGTAACATAGTCGATGATATATTTTATTTCAAGGTACATATTCATAAATCAAATTCAACCATATAAACCAATACCACCCACTTGATCAATTATAGAGAATTAAAGTTAATATCACAATGTGTACTCTATATGGCCCATTATACATAATCAAATTTAACATCATCTATATATTTACTCATATGGCCGAATATACATACCCCCATATAATATCATTTTCATTCCATTTAACACTTAATTTCCACCACATAAACACTTGGCCGAATAATCTAAACTAGCAAAACTCCACATTTGTTCATACCATCTTTTAAATTCACATATATCTATTTAGGTAGCTCATATTTTCCCCTTTCTAATATTTCAATCCAAAATATCAAAACACCATCCTTTTAGCATTTATCCAATAATACTGTATGCACAATTTGTCACCAAAACTAAAGAAAAATCAACATATGGGTTACAATAAGAGCTTGACTACTACTAGATTCTCATAAAAATCAATAGAAATAACATGAACTCCTACCTTATTTAACCTCCAAGATAGCCGAATGCCCTAGACAAATTCCTTCCTCTTTCCCTTTTTGTTTCGGCTTTGCAAGAAGGTAAGGAAGATGAACACACTCTTACCTTTATTTCACTAATATTATTTTTTCTCACATAATGCCATTTCTTATTTTAATAACTAATTAAACATATATATTTGCCCATCAACACCCATCTTGGCCGGCCACTATAAAGAAAATTGGGCAATTTGACATGCAAGTCCACCCTTGTGTTGACATGCACTAATAAACCATTTAAAATTAGTCTATCATATTTCACCATGTCTCATATTGATCTCTATTTAATAATTTCTCATGCAATTGGCAAAATTAGGGAATGAAACATCGACATATGCAAGTACACACATAATAAGCATAGAATATGACAATTAATCATTTTTACGACTCGGTTTTGTGGTCCCGAAACCACTTTTCGACTAGGGTCACATTAGGGCTGTCACATCTTTTGTATTAATTACATACGCCAAATAAGCTTCATAACCCTTTCTCAGATATCTTTGAGCCGACATTGAAGAAACCACACTAGGCAATGCCTCTGATTTATCTGATTCAACCCGCAGGGTTTCACCATTTCCACACTTTAATTCTATAATCTTTTCTTTGCAATTTATTTTAGCATCATGCAATGTCAACCAATCCATACCCAAAATAACATCAAACTCATCAAATGGCAACAACATTAAGTCGGCCGGAAAGTAATGATCCCGAATCATTAAAGGACATTTCTTACATACTATATCGACAGTCACACATTTGCCTAACGGATTCGACACTCTAATCATAAATTCTGTGTTCTCAACAGGTATATTCATACTAGACACCAATTTCATGCACACATATGAATGAGTAGAACCGGGATCAATCAAAGCAATAACATTAACATTATAGAGGGAAAATGTACCGGTAATCACATCAGGTGAGGAAGCATCTTCACGTGCTTTAATAGCCTAAGTTCTAGTCGGAGCCCTTCCTTCAGGTCTAACTGGTGCATCCCTGGCTTCATTCTTACTGCTTGCTTCGCTCCCAGATTTTCTTGGATATCTTCCTCTCGAATCCGCCCCACTTGTTTTTGTATTCTGAAATTTTTCTTTTTCAGCTCTCTCTGGGCAGTCTCTAATAAAATGATCCGAAGAACCACATCGAAAACATTCATTTGCTCTACACGGACCAAAATGATTTCTACCACACCGCTGGCACTCAGGTTTAACAAATCTCGAGTTCCCTACACTGGCTGCCGAAGTAGTCTGGGATTTAGGACCCACATTTTGCTTCTTATAATTCCCATATGATTGCCCAGCTGAAGCTTGGGAACAAGGATTCATATTCCTTAACTTTCTAGGTTGCTGTGAAAATGAACCGCTCATCGGTCTTTTCTTCCAATTTCTAGTCTCAGCCTCTACCTTTTTCTTTTCTTTAAGTAATTCTTTGGCCTTACAAGCTCGATCAACCAATACTACCATTTCTTTTAATTCAAGAATTCCAACAAATACCTTGATGTCTTCGTTGAGCCCGTCTTCAAATCGTCGGCACATCTTGGCCTCTGTAGGAACATACTCTCTGGCATACTTACTTAATCGAACAAACTCTCTTTCATATTCTGTAACCGTCATATTACCTTGCTTCAGCTCAAGAAATTCTTTACGCTTCTGATCAATAAATCTTTCACTAATATATTTCTTCTGAAACTCTTCTTGAAAGAATTCCCAAGTTATTTTCTCTTTCGATACCACCGAAATCAAAGCCTTCCACTAATTATAAGCTGAATCCCTCAACAAAGATATAGCGCATTTCAAACATTCTTCAGGTGTACAAGATAATTCGTCAAATACCCGGATTGAATTTTCAAGCCAGAACTCTGCTCTCTCGGCATCATCATCAATATTTGCTTTAAATTCTTCGGCCCCTTGCTTGCGAATTCTATCAACTGGAGTTCTGTGAAATTTCATCAGATCCATACCTTGAGGCATCGGGGTACAGGTTGAGGAATTGGGGGAGGTGGGGGAGGTTGTACATTTGGGTTCGTACGAACGAACTCAGTGTACCATGCACTCATCATTTGGAGAAAGGCTTCCCGACCCCTTTCTCCTCCTCCCTGACCAACAGTAGGAGGTGGATTTTTAGTCGGCGCTGCTCCTTCAGCCGAAGCTGGCGCATTACTCTCTACTTCATCTGCCACAGCTGGATCGGGATCCATTTACTATAAAAAAATCATTTAAAAAGGTCAGAAGTCGTCACACTATCACAATTTATACATATGGCATGTATAGCAAAATCCGTACATACAACACGTAGTCCGAGAACTGACTAAACCTACTCTGATACCACTAAATGTAACGCCCCCACGCCCGAGACCATTGCCGGAGTCGAGTATGTGGTGTTACTAAGCTTAGTTTAACATTTTTAGAACTTTGGATTATTGTTTCTACATTCACAGCTTTTAAGCTACTTGCGTCACAGTCACAAGAAAAATCATATCTTGAGTTACGAAACTCAAAATAAAGATCCGTAAATTTTCCCTGAATCTAGACTCATATACCTATCTACTAATTGTTTTCTAGAATTTTTGGTTGGGCCAATTAGTACAGTTTATTAGTTAAAATTACCCCTGTTTCAGGACTCGACTGGTTTGACCTCTGTTTACTACGAACCACATTTATCTCTGTACAAAATTCATATGACTATGAGATTTGTTTCTACTAAAACTAGACTCAATAAGGATTCTGATTATATAAAATATACCACCTAATTATATCTTTATAATTTATGATGAATTTCTAAATTTGGAACAGGGGATTCAAAAACTGCTATGACCCTATTTCACTAAAATTCAAATATCTTCTAACATATAATTCCTTTACCTGTTTAATTTGTTTCATGTGAAACTAGACATAATAATCTTCAATTTGATATGTATTCCATCACCAAATTCAATTTCTATGATTTTAGTAAATTTTCAAACTCGCATCAGTGTTGCTGCAGTATTCTGTTTATGGCAAATTTCATCCTTTTTATGAGTTTTTATGCACTAAGTATCTTAATAGTTTTCCTTAACATCAAACATAATCTACACTAACCATTTTCATAATTTATCATTATCAAGCATTTCCTCAACCATTCCACAACCATACCATAAGATCATTTTCACAAAATAGGTATATTGCTATACATACCATACTTAAATTTACAAGCCATTTACCAAAAGTCTTCCGGATAGTGTGACTGAGCCTTCGACCTATCCCGACTCCTCAGCTGGCTTGTCCAAAACTACAATGAGTAAGAAGGAGGGAGTAAGCATAAATGCTTAGTAAGTTCATATCCAAATAATAAGTAACATAACAAACAGTTATACCAATCAACATTAGCATACATCACTAAAACACATATCACATTTCTAAACATCATTCCTCATCATCTTATTACCTTATAGTGGTTGTATCAATACTCAACCTGAGGGTTAAATACATACCTGTCCAAAATAACCATTTCACATCACTCACCAATACTTCTCTTTACATCTCGAATATTCCTCCATTGAGTAGAACTTTACCCGTTGAACACATCGGAATATAATTCGGATACATGGATAATTTGCATATAAGTGCCACATATTCAATCAAGCAATCATGTAACCCGCCCATAAGCGAACTCGGACTCAACTCAACGAGCTCGGGCGTTCACATCCATAAGTGAACTCGGACTCAACTCAACGAGTTCGGATGCCTAGTTACATCTCACGAACTCGGACTCAACCCAACGAGTTCGGACATTCGCATCCATAAGTGAACTCGGACTCAACTCAACGAGTTCGGATGCTCAACCATCCTAGTGACATGTCACTTGTATCCTAATCTATTCCTAAGGTTCAAACGGGATATTTCTCGAAAACTTATCCATGCCGTCTTCCGTAGAATGCCGAAATCAATACTCGGTAACAATTATATTTAACAAGTAGCTCACATAATTTACATATTATTTGAAATTAACCACAAAGCATACATTTCATAATGAAATTCAGCATAACACATAATTAATATCAATAACTTAAAAATAACAATTATACTACATTATTTACACATGAACTTACCTTGGTACCAAAATACAAAGATTTTGCAATTTAGTCCACAATCTTTTCTTTTCCTCGATTGAGGTCGATTCCACGTCTTTCTTGATCTAAAATAACACATTTAGCTCATTTAATACTCACATTATCAAATTAATCCTTAACTCAAATTTTGGCAAAATTACAATTTTGCCCCTAAACTTTTGCATATTTACATTTTTGCCCCTAGGCTCGGGATTAAACTTTATTCCTTATTCTTATGTTTTACAACATGCTGATCACTTTTCTCTTCTATGGCAACATCAAATTCTCACTCTAACATGTACTTGTGACTATTAGGTATTTTTACCGATTAAGCCTTTTTACTCGTTTTTGCTTAAAATTGAGTAGTACAAGTTGTCTAACATAATTTAAAACCCCATATTCTATCATAAAACATCAAAATACACAAATTTAACCTATGGGTATTTTTCCAAATATAAACCCTAAGTTGAATTATTGCTAACATAAGCTTAATCGAGCTACCGAGATTCCAAAAACGTAAAGAACATTAAAAACGGGGCTTGGAATCACTTACTATGGAGCTTGGAAGCTTGAAACAAACCCTAGCTACGGAGAACCCTCGAAATTTCGGCCTAATGAAGAAGATGGACAAAAATTGGGTTTGAATTTTGTTTTTAATTCATTTTAATAACTAAATGACCAAAATACCCTTACTACTAAACTTTCCAAAAATTCCTTCCATGTCCTAATTTTGTCCATGAACTTAAAATTGGTCAAATTGCTATTTAAGACCTCATTAATATTCCAAAACAATTTCATACTAAAAACTTCTAGAATGCAAGTTTTGCAACTTATTCGATTTAGTCCCTACTTTCAATTTAAGCAATTTAGGCATAGAATTTCATCACGAAATTTTCACACAATCATGCAATCATATCATAATCATCAAAATAATTATAAAATAATTATTTCTATCTCGAATTTGTGGTCACGAAACCACTATTCCGATTAGGCCCTAATTCGGGATATTACAGTACTGATACTGGATAGGGCTCTGGCCCAGGCTGTTACTGCATGCATTGCTTACTATTCGATTGACAAGGGATTACACACTGAGTTTTCGTAAACTCACCCTTTCTGTTAACTGTACAGGTAATCCTCAGCCTTAGAGGGTTTGGCGCCGCGAGGGACTCAGAGGTGGCCACACGATTGCTGATGTTCTACTTTTGACTTTATTTATTCAAATTTCATATTAGGTTTTTGGTTATGTAATAAGGCTATTTGTGGTTTTAACTTTTATTTGGGCTTTGATTTCTTACCTTAAACTGTTAGACTAGGAAAATATGAGTTTTCAAAATAATAAATGTTTCCAAGGAAAACTCACATTTAAAACTTCAAGGTTGATTTTTTTAAAAGCTTCCGTGATTTTATTCAGTTTAAGGAATCAACAGAGATAAATCTAGCAATCACCTTGACAAATTGATTTCAATTAGGAACAACTTAATTTACGGAATTTTTCTCAAGCAATAAAAACTAAAAGGGTTTTAACTTAATTTTAAAATTCTAACGATAAGTCCTATTTCAGAAAAGCACTTCGATGTTACACGTCAGATTCGACCATAATGTCTAGGCCGGGTTTAGGGTGTTACACACTCCATGTCAATGAGGAAGTTCAGAGCAACTCCTCTCTAGCTCCCTAAGCTCAACTCAGCTCCAGATAGCTCACTTGAGCTTATTTCAGCTCGTTTGAGCTTAATTCAATTTCATTTCAACTAATCTTTTAATCATTAAAGAAATTGTTTTATTTTATTTAATTTATTACAGCTTGTAGCCGAATTTTCTAGCTAAATTAGCTCATTAAATTTGTTTTCATTAATTTGAGCTAGCCAAATTAATGTGTTAGCTAGTCTAAAATTAATTGCGTCCAATTTAGTTTAACTTGTTATTTAAGTTGTCTAGTAGCTATTTTAACTATTTTCAGCTGAATATGAATTTGATTTAATGTGTTCATGAATTTTGTAGGTGCAGCCGAATGTGAAGGTGAATTAATGCAATGTGGATGGTTGTATAGCTTCTCCAAGCAACTATTCAGCCAAGGAATAGCTTCCAATTAAATCCCCAAGCTGCCCGAACATCTTTCCAAGACAACCATCAAGGCGCTCACACTAGCCAAGCTTATCGTTCACACTTGGTGTCCATTCGGCTTGTTGCTTTCACATTCTAGAGACCTTTCAAAATTGATGTTCACACCTCTAAAGGCCTTTCAATCTGCTCTTTAATGCTCACACCTATTTGGAAAAGCATTACAAATTGAGTGACTCCTTTAAACTCATGGTCGAACCTAGACATGTCTAATCAACTCCTAATGTTTCCAAATACATTTAGCTGAAGTCCTTCATCAAGAAGCCGACTTATGGTGTCCCAAAGGCTGCACATGGACATGGAAGACTTATGAATTTGTTTCTAGAACATTCAGCTCATTTACTTAGTTCTTAAGCTAGTCTTTTTTGTTTATTCGGCCATCACATATTAGGCTATAAATAGTTTACTAATTTCTGATGTAAAGGACTTTTTACCATTTTATTTGAATGAACATTTGTTCTTGTGAGGTTAATTTCCTCTTTAATTTTCATACGAGTCTCGAGTAACTTATCTAGCTCGCTAGTGGCGTCAACCCAAACTTGTTTATGAACTTATCACCATGCATGGGTGTGGTGTTAAACTATCCTTCTACCATCCATCTTTATCACCTTAAATAATATAGGAATCGGGGTGACACTCTTTAGTGTTGAATCGCTCTTGAAGTTTAAGTTTGTAACACCCCAAACCCGGCCTAGAAGTTTGGCTCGAATCTGGCGTGTCACATTGAAGTGTTTTTCGGAAACCATGTTTCCATTAAAAACCCTTCTTAATAATTAAAAACTTGTATCCTTTTTAAACCTTGTTAGAAAACCTCAGCTGAATAACATTCTTAACAACTTTGTAAAAAAAATCCTGGCAGTTGCGGAAGCTTAATTTAAAAACAATTGCGGTTACGTGATGTTTTGAACAACAGTAGTTGCTTTGGAAAACCGTGTTCTAATACTAGCAATTATAAGAACAATAAATAAAATTCCAAATTTGAAATCCAAAAAATTGCAACGGCTTTACTACAACCCACATAAAACATTTAAAAGTAATAATCAAAATTGTAACATAAATAGTGTGTGTGGCTTCCTCCGAGCCCCTCGCAGCTCCGATCCATCTAAGTCTGGAAATTACCTGAAAGGTTAATAAACAGGGTGAGTTTACGAAAACTCAGTGTGAAATCCCCTACTATAAACAGGAACAGTCAGTCATATAAAAGAATTAAAAGTCTGGCCCCAGCCTTACTTACAGTTTTAGTATCAATTGGGCCTTAGCCCACTATAACAGACAGTATTAGATGGGCTTTAACCCATTACAGAATAAGAAACATTATCATAACTAGAATCAAAATCAGAATCAGAATCAGAATCAAAATCAGGTGACAGAATCAAAATCAGAACCAGAATCAGAATTAGGTAACAGAATCAGAATCAGTATCAGGTAACAGAATCAGAATCAGAACCAGAATCAGAATCAGGTAACAGAATCAGAATCAGAATGTGAATGCAATCCCAACCCAATCCAGCCGTATACACCCCCGTACCAACCTTACACCATGTGGGGAGACTACTCGATCCACCCAACCGCTACACACCACAGAAATTGCAGCGAGGCTGCCAGATATTGTGACGAAGTCACCAGAACAGATATATGTGGCGAAGCCACCAGATTGCAGCGAGGCTGCCAGATATTGTGACGAAGTCACCAGAACAGATATATGTGGCGAAGCCACCAGATTGCAGTGAGGCTGCCAGAACGCTTCCTCCATCAATATAACCCATATCCCATACAACAGATATGTCATCGCATACAACATACAGAATCAGAATATCATGTCCATATTTGAATCAAACAATCACAGTCAAATCATTCATATCACCAACATATATCCACAATCAAATCTGTCAACCACACAGTCCAAGTCAGTCACTTGCCCACAAGGGCAAAACAGTCATTTAACACCTTAGGGGCAAAATGGTAATTTTACTCCACAAGGTATCTCGGTAATTCCACCTTACAGGGGTATTTTAGTAATTCTACCCGACAGGGGTATTTCGGTAATTCTACCCTATAGGGGTATTGCGATAATTCTACCCTACAGGGGTATTTCGGTAATTCTACCCTACAGGGGTATTTCAGTAATTCTACCCTACAGGGGTATTTTGGTAATTCTACCTTACAGGGGTATTTCGATAATTCTACCCTATAGGGGTATTTCAGTAGTTCTACCCTACAGGGGTATTACGGTAATTCTACCTTACAGGGGTATTTCGGTAATTCTACCCTACAGGGGTATTTCAGTAATTCTACCCTACAGGGGTATTTCGGTAATTCTACCCTACAGAGGTATTCGGTAATTCTACCTTACTAGGGTATTTTAGTAATTCTACCCTACAAGGGTATTTTGGTAATTTTACAAACTAGGGGTGTTTTGGTAATTCTACCCTATAGGGGTATTTCAGTAATTTCACAATCGAGGGTAAAATGGTAATTTTGTAAATCAAGGGTAAAACAGTAATTCTATAAATCGAGGGTAGAACAGTAATTCTATAAATCGAGGGTACTTTGGTAATTTTTACCAGTCGAGGGTATTTCAGTAATTTTACAAATCAGGGGGATTTTAGTAATTTTACAAACCAGGGGTATTTTTGTAATTTTCTAAATCAAGGGTGAAATGGTAATTCTCTAAATTGAGGGTAAAATGGTAATTCTATAAATCGAGGGTAGAACGGTAATTCTGTAAATCGAGGGTAAAATAGTAATTTTGTAATTCAAGGGTAAAATAGTAACTCTGTAAATTGAGGGTAAAATAGTAATTTTGTAAATCGAGGGTAAAATAGTAATTCTATAAATCGAGGGTAAAATGGTAATTTTGTAAATCGAGGGTACTTTGATAATTTTACATGTCGAGGGTATTTCAATAATTTTGCAAACTGAGGGTATTTCGATAATTTTACAAATCGAGGATATTTGGGTAATTTTATAAACTGAGGGTACTTTGGTAATTTTACAACTGAGGATATTTCAGTAATTTGGTAAACTAAAGTATTCTAAACAGGGATAACAATACGAATGGGCCTAAAGCCCTTCTCGGCCCAAATGGGCCCACACGCTCGTGTGGCCCTTTTAGCCTAAATCTAGCCACAGATATGAGATTCACCTAGCCTAGTCCAATATTTACTACACAATCAAACAACTTATCCAATTGGGCTCGTAGGCCCATTGGGCCCACATGACCCCTTTCGGCCCATCGCGGCCCAAAGTAGCTATCCTACAGCTAGAGTAGCGAGAAAATACACACCTGATTGGAGACTGGAGTTAATCCACGCTCCGAGCACTCTTAGCCGACGCCCAACCCAAACGAGCACGCCATAAAGCGAAAGGGATCAGCCAAGAAAGGTATCTTTACTCTCCTCATGGTTCTCTATATTTAAAGCCAGCTTCGCATCCACTCTTATGTTAGCTTCCCGATATGGGATCCCTCCATCATCAGAGTTTAAATTAAACACCAACTCTTGCCGCCCCCTGTTAACAAAATAAATGCTCTTTGCTTGCCATGGGATTCGAACCCATGCCTCCCCTCAGATGCTCCACACGCTACTTGCCACTAAGCCACAAGGCTTTTTATGTCACAATTTCTCCAACAATATTCTTAAGGCCTACCTACTACACCCAGGGTTGATTCACCTTAAACCAAAATTTTTGCTAGAGTCCAGGTTTGAACCCAGGACTTCTCCAACACTTCTCAATACACTTAACCACTAAAACAAGCCTTCATTAACGAAATTTTCACGCACAACAGAATATTATAAGCTGCCTTCAACCGCTCCCATGCTCAAGGCCCAAAACTTCTAGGCCCAAATTCAGGGTGTTACAAAGTTTGCATTCCATTCCCATTTCTTTTTGTTAATTAAATTTTTATTCTAAACCGAACTATCCACACATCTTCTATCCTTGTTTCTTTCTAGTCGAACCTACTATCATTCACCTAGCCTACTTTGAATCCTTTTTCATTAACAATCAGCCTTCTAAGCCAATTCAAACCAATCGACAATTTTGTGAACGACCCTTTTCGTCGACGATCGGGCAACTTACGTAAACTTGTCTTGAACACCCGAGCCGAATCATATCATTTGGTATCAGAGCTTGTAAAATAAGAAGTGCCTATATTCTTATCAAGCCTGAAATAGGTTCGTGAAATGAATTTGAAATTAAAAAAAATTGTATTCAAGTTTTCATATTGTAATCAGCAAGTATTAGTGAAGTGAAAAAAAATATTATTACGAAATTTTAAAAAAAAATGAAGTATTGAAAATCTTGTTATATTCCTTCATTTGAATTCCGATCATCTAGTTGTCGTCCTACCATTTTTCACCCCCTAACACCACACTAAATCGAAAGAATTTCTTTGTTTCAACCTACCCTACACCCTTACATTATAATCCTTGTAACCCCCTTGAAACTGACCCTCTAAGCAGTAAATAAGCCCAAAGAGACGACATATGAAACCACGAGAGAGAGTTTGAGTGGTAAAGCGAAAAGAGTGTGTGAGTGCATTCAAAAGGAGAAAAAGTCTTAAAACGAGTGTAAACATGAGCGCGAGTGCAAAATCATTAATTTTTTTCTTTCTGAGTGAAATAGTAAGGTTGTGGTGAGGACTTCATCTTTCTATTTTAATCATTTTTTTCTAAATCATGTTGTGAGAAGAATTTTTAGAATTTTAATTTCAGTATTTTTTGAAAGAGATAGAGTGCATGCTCAACCGATAAATCAAGCCTATCCAAGAAAAGTACGATCATCGAGCAAGAATAGAGTGCATGCTCAACCGAAAAATCAAGCCTATCCAAGAAAAGCGCGATCAACGAGCAAGAGCCCAACAAGAGCAAAGTTCATCAAGTCGAGGGATGGATTCAAGACTATCAAGAAAACAATCATCCAATGACTATTTGGGAAGAGACCTATATCATGGTTCTTTTTCCTCAAGGAATTCGAGATGAAATTAAACAAGTTTCGAGTTTGAAGCCTATTATGGTGACAATCAAGAAAGCACAAGTCGATCTTCGTGTACACCAAGTTATTCATGCATGAAGAATCAATCTCGAAAAGATGATCATCGTCTGTATGAAGACTCCTCCTCTCATTCTGAATGAAAAGTCTCTCATCCTGATTCCTTCTTGTATTCTTCCTCTTGTAATAAAATAAAAAAAGCAAGTGAGAAAGAATTTAAAAAGAAAAAGAAATGAAACAAAAAGAGAGTGAAAGAGAGCAAAAAGAAAGTGAGAAAAAGAAAAGTGAAATTGAAAAAGAAAAAGAAATTGATTAAGAAAAGAAAATTGAAAAAGAGAGTGAGTATGAAGAAAGAAAAATGAGCAAGAAGTGAGTGTTGTTGAAAGAGAACATGAGCTAGAAAAAGAAACGAGTGGAAGAGATGAGCGAGAACGAGAAAAGTGAGTGTTGTTTCAACTAACCCACATGTAAGTTGTCCTTGTGCTGTTTCTCATTTTCAAGTTTCTAAAGAATCATGCGACAAGTTCCAACTGCAATACTTCCCTGATGTGAGACGCTTCCATTTGATTGAAAAAGGTAAGGTTGATGGTGGAATCCAACCACAAGTGCTTAAAGGTAAGGGATCTTTAGCAACCGAGCCACAGCAAACAAGTTTCAAAATTGTCGATAAAATTTTCGATGACTTAGTTTTTAAAAGATCTCTGACCTGGTTAATTGCTATCCTTTGTTTGTGGTTGATAAACTCGTTTTAAGTGGAATTATGAGGAGTTGTTCTCTAGATTTGTCTTGCGACGAAAAACCTATTGACGTTGTTCGACTAGATCGACAAACACAAAATATAATCTTGCATGATAACGGGTTTTCACGACAAATGTTTAAGTTGGTTGATTGTGATGATTATACGAATTATTTAATGCCTTGTGTGAAATCTTTGAATTTGCGCACATCTATTTTGATGAATGTAAAGAGATTTGATTATTTGATTCACTGCCTGCACAAATCCTTTTGGTTCGGTAAGTTTGAATTACTGACAAAAATGAAACCTTTGCTACACGTTGGAATAAGTAATCAAACTCGTGTGTTCAAACTTGGAATTTGTTATTTTGGTTCAATATGTGGGAAACTCAAATATCCTAAATTTTGTGCGAACAATTTTTTTTTCTTGGCCTTTAACTAAGGAAATGAAACTTAAAGATTTTGATTATAACTTAAAATCGTTCCTTGTTCATTTTACGTGGCTATACATGAAATTCTTGTTTCATCTCGAAAAGGTAAGATCAACTCATGCTTTTGATCCTGGTATTAGTTCATACCCTCAATTGGTGAATATCATTTGTGCATGTCCCTTCGAGTTCACCAACCATAGTGACAATACCCTCTATCATTTTTGTGAAGGAGACACTTTGAAAAGCGAGAATTGTCTTTGTGTTTACCCTTCATTTCAAGTTTCTCAAGGATCGCGTGATGAGCTTCAATTTCGACTACACTATAACCTTGAAGAAAGAAGGTTTACGTTGGTTGAAAACGGTAAAACCAATTTTCATCTCCCTAGTCCCAATGGTAAGAAAGGTGAGAATTCTTTATTCCTTAACCCACTCTCTTCAAATCGAATTGATGATTTAGCTTATGATCTGAATTTTGAAAAGGTACCGTATTTTGTTAAGATAATTGCCATTCTTTAATTGATGATTGTGTTGTTGATAAGTTTGTATGGCCTGCTGATTTTAACTTGATTGTAAGTCTTATGCCTTCTTTGTTGCCAAGTATGAAGAGCCATTCAAAAAGGACTTATGAGAAACCATTCACCCCATTTGTCCAAGAAGGTCCAAGTAGGAATCCATGTTTCCAAGTGAACAAATGGCTCAACTTGAGGACAAGTCGCTTTGAAGAAGGGGGAATGATGTAAGCATGCCTGGGGGTTCAACAGCTTCGATCCAAGACCCTATCGAGCTTCCAAAAGGCCCAATGACCCGAGCACGTGCTAGGCAATTTTAAGAAGCTATTTTAGCTTTATTTACTCGACTTTAGGATGAATCAATGCACCATGTCAATGAGGAAGTTCAGACCAACTCCTCTCTAGCTCCCCGAGCTCAACTTAGCTCCAGTCAGCTCACTTGAGCTTATTTTAGCTCTTTTGAGCTCAATTCAGTTTCATTTCAGCTCATCTTTTAATCATTAAATAAATTAAAATTTTATTTTATTTTACTTAATTTATTACAGCTTGTAGCCGAATTTTCTAGCTCAAATCAGCTTATTAAATTTATTTTCATTAATTTGAGCTAGCCAAATTAATGTGTTAGCTAGTCTAAAATTAATTGTGTCCAATTTAGTTTAATTTATTATTTAAGTTGTCTAGTAGTTGTTTCAATTATTTCAACTGAATATGAATTTGATTTAATGTATTCATGAATTTTGTAGGTGCAGCCGAATGTGAAGGTGAATTAATGAAAGGTGCATGTACAACTGATTACAGCGAATGGAGAGATTCATGCATGGCCGACTACAATGCATGGTGGCTAGTTGTATAGCTTCTCTGAGCAACTATTCGGCCAAGGAATAGCTTCCAATTAAATCCCCAAGCTAGCCAAACATCTTCCCAAGACAACCATCAAGACATTCACACTAGCCAAGCTTCCCATGCACAGTTGGTGTCCATTCGGCTTGTTGCTTTCACATTCAAGAGACCTTTCAAACTTGATGTTCACACCCCTAAAAGCCTTCCAATCTGCTCTGTAATACTCACACCTATTCGGCCAAGCATTGCAAATTGAATGACTCCTTTAAACTCATGGCCAAACCTAGACATGTCCAATCAGCTCCTAATTCTTCCAAATACATTCAGCTGAATTCCTTCATCAAGAAGCTGACTTGTGGTGTCCCAAAGGCTGCACATGGACATGGAAGACTTATGGATTTGTTTCTAGAACATTCAGCTCATTTAAGGTTACTTAGTTATTAAGCTAGTCTTTTTATCCATTCGGCTATCACGTATTAGGCTATAAATAGTTTACTAATTTCTGATGTAAAGGACTTTTTACCATTTTATTTGAATGAACATTTGTTCTTGTGAGGTTAATTTCCTCTCTAATTTTGTACGAGTCTCGAGTGACTTATCTAGCTCGCTAGTGGCATCAACCCGAACTTGTTTCTGAACTTATCACCAAGCATTGTTGTGGCGTTCAACTATCCTTCTACCATCCATCTTTATTACCTCAAACAATATAGGAACCGGGGTGACACTCTTTAGTGTTGAATCGCTCTTAAAGTTTAAGTTCACATTCCATTCCCATCTCTTTTCATTAATTAACTTCTTATTCTAAACCAAACCATCCACACATCTTCTATCCTTGTTTCTTTCTAGCCGAACCTACTATCATTCATCCAGCTCACTTTGAATCCCTTTTCATTAACAATCAGCCTTCTAAGCCAATTCAAACCAATCGACAATTTTGTAAACAACCATTCTCATTGACGATCAGGCAACTTACGTGAACCTGACTCGAACACTCGAGTCGGATCACATCATTTTTTGTGTGATGAAAAATCTATTGGTGTTGTTCGATTAGATCAAAAAACACCAAATATGATCTTACTTGATAATGGGTTTTCATGAAAAGCATTTAAGTTGTTTGATTGTGGTGATTATGTGAATCATCTCATGCCTTGTATGACATCCTTGAATTTGTGCAAATCTGTCCTGGTGAATGTAAAGAGTTTTGATTGTTTGATTCTGTATATGCATCTTTTTGGATCGACATGTTTGATTTAATGACAAAAATGAAACCTTTGCTACACTTTGGAATCGGTAAACAAACTCGTGTGCTCAAACTTGGAATTTACTATTTTGGTTTGTTTTGTGGGAAACTCAAGCACCTTAAACTTTGTGCGAACAATTTGTATGATTCCTGGTCTTTGACTAAGGAAACTAAATTTGGCAATTTTGATTACATCTTAAAATCGTTCCTCAATCATTTTATGTGTTTGTACGTGAAATTTATTTTTCCTCTCGAAAAGGTAAAATTAACTCATGCTTTTGACCTTGGTATCGATTCATACATCCAATATGTGAATAACATATTAGCGTGTCCCTTTGGTCCATCGTCCATGGTGACATTAGCCTCTTTCATTATTGTGAACGCAACACTTTGAAAAATACAAGTTGTCTTTGCGTTTCATCATCATTTTAGGTTAGTCCAAATAAAAAGTTTGTTCATCACTACATTTTCGAGGAGAGAAGGTTTATGTTGGTTGAAAAATGTAAACCCGATCTTCATTTCCCTATTCCCAATGGTAAGCAAGGTGAGAATTCTTTATTCCTTAACCTACTCCATTCAAATTGTATTGACAACTTTGCTCATGACTTGCATTCTAAAAAGGATCTGTTCATTGATGTTATCAATTGCTATTCTTTGATTGATGATAGCATGTTTGTCTTAAAAGATGGCAATGCGAGTATTCCCATTGGAAATTGTGATGTTGGTAAGTTTGTTAGTAAGGTAAAAACCAATCGGCAATTGCAAGGTTTAATTATGCAAGATCTTGAATCATATGAAGCTTCTCACTATGATGAAAATTTTCACTCATTGTGTTGCTGTGTGAAATTAATTTTCTTGAACAATGATGTGCGAATGAGATTCGAGATTTATGAGAGTTTGGAAACATTTCTCTTGGATCTTTTATTCGATAACACCTTGGAATGTAAGAGGTTTCGATTAATTGATCATGCATGCTTTGCACGAATGATGTTTGGACTACATATTTGTTTGGATAAATTCTTGTTGCATGCTGATTATAACTTGAGATCTAGTCTTATGCCTTCTTTGTTGCCGAATATGAAGACCAATTCGAAAAAAGGTAAGACTGACTTCTATTTTTTATCCCAGAATTGGTTTATTTGTTCAAATTGTGAATAAAATTTTGGAAGGTTCCTTTGTGATTAACCTTCATCAAGTCACTAATTTGTTTTATTCTTTTGTAGGTAACGACGTGAGGTGATACCCTCCTAAAGAAGGAGGGCATGCAAATGACCTTTTTTCTTTCCGAGCCATTTGTGGTTCTTAGAATGTTGAGACTGATTTTGTCTGGATCATGAACAAAAGGGTTTGTGATCTTGAAAATTTTTTCTCGAGCAAGTGGCCCAATTTGAGGACAAATCGTCTTCAAGAGGGAGGGAATGATGCGAACCCGGTCTCATCATGTGACGACCCAACTCCACAACATCAAGAATGGCCTAAGCTCGAGGGGCCCAAGTGTAAAATGAAGTTTGATTTCAGTTCAACAAGCTCAAATCAGCTTATTTCTAGCTCAATGAGCTCGTTTTCTCATTCTTTGAGATTAATGTAGCCCGATCTATCTTTCTTGAGCTCAACTCAGCTCCATGATAGTTCGCTGAGCTTGAGGACATGATATTTAAATTTTCATGCATATTTTATGAGTAGGAATAAAATTATTAAGTTAGTAATTTAGTTCAGCTGGAATAAAATAGAATTTTAATGTGTTCAAATTATGATCATTTAATTAGCTTAAATATTTTTAAGTTAGTGCATTATTTTAATGTGACATAGTTACTACATGATTTTAATGTGTGTTAGTTGAATTAATGTGTAGGTATTGTTTTGTTTTAGTTTTGAGTCAGTTGAATTTAATGAATTTAATGTGTGCATAACTTTAATGTGTCAAGAACAAGACATATTTAATTATTTTGTCCAGCTGAACATGGCATTAAAGGTTAATTAAGCTGACCAACTGAATTAAAGTTGTCTTAAGGCTACTGAATTTTAATGTGTCTTAAGCTGACTTAATTTGATGTGTAGGCATTCATATTGCTTGGACCGAATTTAATTGGTGCTTAATTCAGCTGACCAACAAGCAAGGTGCATTGGACTGTATTTAATGAGGAAGCATGCATCTTGCATGTTCATGGACAGCATTTAAAAAGGAGTTGCTGATTGGAGTTTTCCATGTGCCTTTTCGAATAGCTCAAAAGGTCCTTGAGTGAATTAATACAACTGCTGCTATTTATCTTCTCCATGTGACTTTCATGAAACATTAAGAGCCACTCATCGAGAACACCATCAGCCACACTTAGTCACCATATACAACTACATGATTTCTTTGACTTTCAGTGTGCCCAACCTGAAATTATTAAGGCACCAAGACTGTACAGCTAACCGAAGCAGCCAACTCATTACCATACACTCTTTTGGCCGAATTTCTTAAAACTATACATCTCAAATTTAATTTCCAGCTGCTGGAACTTTCAAAGAAGCTGCCAAGAAATTTCTAAGAAACTTTAGCTCATTAAGCTGAATTTAAAGTGCCTATTTAGTTCCTTTTTGTGACCATTCAACTATTCCTTAGTTTTTAGCTATAAATATGTGTTAATTTCATTTTCTAAAGGTTACTCAATTTTAGACTTTGTCACCTTTATCAACTTTATTGTTCTAGTGAGAATTCAATTCTCTTTATTCACTTTAAGACTGATTTGACTTATCAGGAATTCGTCTCTAGCATCTATCTTTCCTTGTTATCCCAAACTTATCACCTTTGTTGTGTGGCATTCAAAATTATACCTTTGGTTCCTATAACTCTTGATAGCGGGTTAAGGTTCTTGTTATTTTCCTAAATCAAAATTCATCTAAGTGCCATTTTTGAGACTCGGGTCAATAATCTTAATATTGTTGGTTCATTCTCTGACCTTAGCCATTTAACCCATACACCATTCAACTATATTAAAACCTCTTTTGAAACCCTTGTGAGCCTATTTTTCTTACTTTGTTCCAGCCTTTCTTCGAACGAGCCAAGACTTACCCAATTTACAATTGGGCAACTAGTACGACTCAAATCACTCCCGAGGCGAGTTCGTATCAGTTGATGCATTAAGTGAAAAATATTTGTTTACTCTTCGTGCAATCAATACTTAATTGGCTCTATCTGATGATGGTTCGATAGTGAGTTGAAAGCGAGACCGTTGTTTTTACAGCAGATTTATAAAGCTCAAAAGATTGATAATGAAATGTTGGCAAAACGAGCTCAATGTGATTCAAATCCTAATTTAGAGTTTCAAGTTGGTTCCAATGATTGTTTAAGATTCAGAGGCCAAATATGTGTTCTAAGAAATTCAGAGTTGATTCTAATGATTTTGAATGAAATACATAGTAGTTATTTATCTGTTCATCTGAGAAGCACGAAAATGAATAACGAATTAAAATAGTTTTATTGGTGGCATGGTATGAAATGAGATATTTCAGAATTCATTTCTAAATGTTTTATTTGTCAACAAGTAAAAGCTGAGCATCAGGTACCATCTGGTTTATTGCAACCAATTATGATTCCCGAGTGAAAATGGGATAGAGTAACTATGGATTTTGTGTAGCCCTTATCTCTGAGAAAGAAAGATGAGATCTGATTTATAGTTGACAAATTGACTAAATTGGCCCATTTCATTCCGGTACGAACGAACTATTTTCTTGAAAAGTTAGCTGAGTTGTATATCTCCAAGGTTGTGAGATTACACGGAGTACCTATTTCTATTACTTCGGACAGATATATGAGATTCACATCGAGGTTTTGGAAGAAACTACAAGTTGCATTGGGTACAAAGCTACATTTCAGTACCGCATTTCACCTGCAGATGGATGGTCAATCTGAGTGAGTTATTCTTGAGTTTGAAGGTACGTGGGAAAAATATTTTTCGCTGATTGAATTTGCTTATAATAATAGCTTTCAATCGAGTATTAAAATGGTACCATATGAAGCTTTATACGGTCGGAAGTGTTGAACACCTTTGTAATGGACTGACTTAAGTGAAAGTAAGATTCACGGGGCTGATCTGATTATAGAGACTAAAGAAAAAGTGAAGTGATTCACGATAGTTTGAAAGAAGCATCGGATCGACAGAAATCTTACGCAAACTTAAAACGGAAAGATATTGAATTTTAGATCGGGGATAAAGTGTTTTTGAAAGTGTCACAATGGAAAAAGATATTACAATTTTGTCGGAAAGGGAAATTGAGCCCGAGGTTTATCAGACCGTATGAGATTATAGAAAGAATAGGTCCAGTGGCATATCGGTTATCTTTACCGAGTGAGTTAGAGAAGATTCACAACTTTTATCATGTATTGATGCTATGAAGATATAGATCTGATCCCTTGCATATTATTTCCCCGACTGAAGTTGAGATTCAGTCAGATTTATCATACAGTGAAGAACCAATCCGAATTCTACCTCGTGAGATCAAAGAACTAAGAAATAAAAGAATTGCTTTAGTGAAAGTGTTATGGCATCAACACAGGGTTGAAGAAGTTACATGGGAACCCGAGGGTGTTTTGAGAAAGCAATATCCAAACCTATTCACTAGTAAGATTTTTGGGGGCGAAAATCTCTAAGGGAGGAGAGTTGTAATAACCCGATTTTAGCTAAATCGGAACAGTGGCTTCGAAATCACAAATCTGAGGCCAAAAAATTATTTTAATATTGTTTTTGGTGTTATAGCATGTCATTTTATATGTGTGAAAATTTTGTGAGCTAATTTTATCGTTTCAATGATTAATTTGAAAAAAAGGACTTAATCGCGTAAAATGCAAAAGTAGCATGCTATAAGTTAAAAGTGCCTAATTGCTATGGCTTATTAAATGAAATGTCCTTATGTTGTAAATAGACCATTGATAGTGGGAATGGACATAAATGGGCATAAATTTGATGTTTATTAATGTTTTAAACCAAGGTCAAATTAGTAAAATAGTAATTAACATATGCTTTAATTAAACAAAATTAATTCATTAATTCATTCTCATCTTTTTACAACCAAAAATGAGAAAATAAGATAGGGGTTGAAGCTTTGGAAATTATGACACTTTCTTAGCTTGATTGAGGTATGTTTTGAGCTTGGTTTTTGATGATTTCTATGTTTTTGTGATCGTTGCTTTGAGTACTAGCTAGCCCATGCCCTAATTTTCAAATTTTTTGATGATTTTGTGAAGTGCCATTGTTGAATTTATGAGCTTTGTAATGGTTGATTGATACGAGCACGCCCCGCGAACTTCATCGAACAAGTCTATCAAGCCGAGCATTGACATGTTGGCAAGCTGATCCCAGCTCGTTTCCAGCTCCACGAGCTCCGTCCAGCTCAAATCCAGCTTATTCGAGCTCAATCCAACTTGCCTGAGCTAAACCGAGCTCACTCCTAGCTCATATTCAGCTCACGAGCTAAACCTTAGCTCAACTTCAGCTTAGGAGTTTAGCCTCAGCTCAACTTTAGCTCACGAGCTAAAGCTTAGCTCATTTTAGTTTAAACTCGGTTTTGTCTTTAATACATTAAATAAAAGTTTGCACATATTCATTTAAGAATTAAACTTGTCTTATATTAATATTTGTTATTAATATGTCATTGTCATTATATAAATTGATTATGTTCACATAGCCGAATTAATGCATGACATTAATGTGTTCACATCATGCCGAATTTATGAGTGTTCATGAGATGTCTTAATGAATTGTTTATTTCATGTAGGTACATTCCTTTGGACGGTACAATGTATGGATGAAGAAACATCTCTTTTGGGCATTCCACACTCATGAATGAAGAAGTATTAAATGCTGGTGCATGTACGGCTAGATGCAATGTTTCTACAAATTCATGCATGTGTCGAATGCATGTATGGACATTAAAGGCTAGTCCATGAATGGATCAAATGCATGGGATGATAGAATGCATGAATGGCTTAAGTGCATGTATGGTGGCTGTCTCCTAACTTTCCAAGGCACTTATTCGGCCAAGAAGTAGCTGCTAACTAATTCTATGTTGACCATAGAGCTCCTTGAACATGTTCACACTTTGAATTGACCTATAGGCTACTACACATGCATGGATGGGTTCAAGAACGTCCAAGGGAAGGAATTAACTCAATAATTCAACACATTGATTGAATCAAGTGCATGCACAAAGGGGAGAACGAATTTACTAGGTTCATGCTGCCATTTATGAACTTACATGCCATTAAAGTGTTTAATTATGAAGATACATGTTCCATACAAGTGCATGAACGTCCCAAGGAGATGAATGCAACCTTTTGGTGCACATACAAGTCACTTGAAGCCTTTCTTTATGACTAAGCATTCATGCACAAACCAAGGGGGAAGAAAGTGTCCATTCATCTAGTGTATGAATCTGCCGAATTTATGAACTATTTTAATACATTAGTGTGAACGTTTTTTATTATTGTGTGAACACCTAGATGCCGAATTTGAATGGTCATCTATGTGCCTATAAATATTTGTTTTCTTTCATTTGTAATGAACTTTTTTCCAAAATTTTTATTGAATTTAATCTTGTGAGAATTTTCTTCTCTAAACTTTGTTTGAGACTTTGTTGACTTATCTACCTAGTAGTGGCGTCAACCCTGTTTCGTTCACCCATATACCGAGGTTCCTACTTTGTTAAGTAGTGGGTCGAGGTTCTATCATTTTCATTTTCGCCTTGAAAGCCTATAAGCATTTGGGTCGATATTTTTTAATATTGGTTCGTGCTTGCTTTTGAGTTCCTTCTTTCCATTCTTTCATTTACTTTAAACTGAACCTTAATATTCATATTTTAAACCCTTCATTTGAACCCCTTGAATAGCTTCCGCATAATTTATTTAGAAACATCTTTTTTGAACAAACCGAACGATACTTTCTCGTAGACAATCGGTCAAACTCGCATACGACTCGACTCTCCCCGAGGTAGTTCGTATCATCCCATGCCTCAGGTAGATGAGTCGAATTCACGTAGTTGCCCGATCGTAGTTCGAGAGAGTCGTTCGTGCCTCGGACTTTAGTAATAAAAGTAAAATAATGGATTAGATTAAGCGGAAGGTTTCAAGAAGGGTAAGTTTAGTAATAAGTTCGGTTATATGTAGCAAAGATGGGTGATGGATAAATGGGTCGGTTTGGTTACAAGAAGGAAAGTTGAAAGATAGGGGATGGAAAAACGAACTCAACGTCAGGAATGATTCAACACTAAGAAGTGTCACCCCGGTTCCTATATTGTTAAGGTGAAGTATGGATAGATGGATAGGTGAACGCCACACCAAGATTGGTGATAAGTTCAAACAAGACGATTGACGCCACTAGCACAAGCCAGATAAGTCTTTCGAAACTTGTACGAGATATGAGAGGAAGCAACCTCACAAGAACAAATGTTCATTAACAAATTTTGGCAAAAGTCCCTTTACAATGAAATGTGCAAACTATTTATAGGCATTCATGCATTCTATCATCCCATGCATTTGATCCATTCATGGACTAGCCTTTAATGTCCATACATGCATTCGACACATGCATGAATTTGTAGAAACATTGCATCTAGCTGTACATGCACCAGCATTTAATACTTCTTCATTCATGAGTGTGGAATGCCCAAAAGAGATGTTTCTTCATCCATACATTGTACCGTCCAAAGGAATGTACCTACATGAAATAAACAAGTCATTAAGACATCTCATGAACACTCATAAATTCGACATGATGTGAACACATTAATGTCATGCATTAATTCGGCTATGTGAACATAATCAATTTATATAATGACAATGACATATTAATAACAAATATTAATATAAGACAAGTTTAATGCTTAAATGAATATGTGCAAATTTTTATTTAATGTATTAAAGACAAAACCGAGTTTAAGCTAAAATGAGCTAAGCTTTAGCTCGTGAGCTAAAGTTGAGCTGAGGCTAAACTCCTAAGCTGAAGTTGAGCTAAGGTTTAGCTCGTGAGCTGAATATGAGCTAGGAGTGAGCTCGGTTTAGCTCAGGCAAGTTGGATTGAGCTCGAATAAGCTGGATTTGAGCTGGACGGAGCTCGTGGAGCTGGAAATGAGCGGGGATCAGCTTGCCAACATGTCAATGCTCGGCTTGACAGACTTGTTCGATGAAGTTCGCGGGCGTGCTCGTATCATTGATGATGAAATATGGAAGTTAGATGTTAGATTTTCATGTTTTGTTAAGTGATTTTTGATGAAAATTCTATTTAGGGATTTAATTGTGAAAAGTACAAATTTTATGGTTAAATGTGTGAATAAATGAAAAATATGGGCTGGTAGGGACCTATAGAGAATTTGGCCAAGCATGGGTTTTGTCAAATTTTTTGTAATTTGTAATTTTATGAAATAAAGACTAAATTGTAAGAAATGTAAAAGTTTAGGGTTAAAGTGCAAATTGGCTTGAATATGTGTTTGTGGATGGAATTGATTGAGTTGGTGATTAAATGGATTAATTTTGAATATATATGGATCAAGAACGAAAGAAATTGGATTTAGGGCGAGGAAAATCGAAAGTTATCGAATAGTCGATCCAGTTCCTCTATTCCGGCTATCAGGTAAGTTCATATACAAATAAAAATGTCTTTAAATTGATTTATAAATGTTTATTTGTAATTGAATTACTATGAATGTTGAACAAGCAATTACGAGCAAGAATCGATAGAGTTACGACATCTAAAAGTCCCGTACGAACCTTAAGAATAGTATAGGATACGAATGTCATGACATTAGGTTATCGATATGTGATTACATGTAAGACCATGTCTGGCACATTGGCATTGTATTGTAATTACGTGTAAGACCATGTCTGGGACATTGGCATTGTTAATCGATTCCATGTAAGACCCTGTCTGGGACAGTGGCATCGATATGTGATAACATGTAAGACCATATCTAGGCTATGGCATTGTGGGAGCTTATGTGATTTCTGAGTATCCTTAACAATTCTGAATGGTTCAACGGGCAAAGTCAAGTCAAGAAAGAATGTGTGAATGAGTTAAGTGACTCAAGTATGTATGAGATCCGTACGAGTATTGAAAAGGGAAGTATTTGATGAATTCAATTATGATATTGATTATGTGTACCATGAGAAAGGTTTGTGAACTTGAATGTGTTTAGCTATGCTTAACATATTTGAATTGATATGCAAATACTCATTTGATTACTTTATTTGTATATGGCTTATGTAACACCCCAAAATCGGCCCAGACGTCATGACCAGATCTAGCGATGTCATATTGAAGTGTTTTTTGAAATCTAAGACTCGTCGTTTAAAACCCCTTCCTTAAACTAGCCTCTTTGTATAGATTGAAAAGCCGATTTAAAGTCTTATTGCTCATTCATAATGTTGGACTTGTATTTTTAAAGGTTGCTTTTAAGAAAATGTTATTAGTTTTGTAAATGGTTTGTTATTCGCGGAAGCTTTGAAAATGAGTTACGTATTTGTGGTGGTTTTGAAAACATTTGACTTTTTGAAAAACTCGCGTTTTTCCTACTGCTAGCAGTTGTAATCACAAATAAATTTGAGTAAAATACCAAAATCAAAAATAAACCCGAGAGGCCTTATTACATAATGTAAAACCCAAAATAAACCTTAATTATAATATTAAAATTTAACTAAGTCGAGTGGCCACCACTAAGTCCTCCGTCGCATCGACCCGTCTAAGTCTGGGAATTTTCTGCATAGTTAACAGATGGGTGAGTTTACGAAAACTCAGTGTGTGAAATCCCATAATAGCAATCAATCAGAGTAAACACAATTTGGGCCTAAGCTCTTTCAGTTTCAATTAGGGCCTTAGCCCATATCAGTAACAGTAGCAGTCTGGGCTTGAGCCCGTTTCAATAACAGTATCAGTGGGGCCTAAGCTCATTACAATATCAGTATAGTATGCAATCAAAAAATCCTACCCAATCCAGCCTCTACACACCATTTCCGTACCAACCCAACACAACATGTGGGGATAAAATCGACCCACCCATTCCTACACTCCAAGTAGCACCGGTTGCGGCACTAAAACAATATTTGTAGCAGAGCTAGCAGTATTAGGCTTATAGCCTTTCAGTACACTTCCTTCAAAATCATATATCCCACCCCATGCAATGCAACATAATATAAATGTATATACAACATAAATGGCATGCTCAAACATTCATACATCACATAGGGGTATATCAGCCATTTACAAAAACAAGGGTCCAAGTACACTTACTGGCCCAACAGTAGGTCCACAGTCGTCTTGTACGACTCGTGCACCCTTAACAGTCAATCGGTGATAATGGGCCCACGGCCCACATTATGGGCCCATGTAGGCCCACACGCTCGTATGGCCCACATAGCCTAGAAATGGCCTTAGTCGTGTGGTTTACATAGCCTGGCCCAATATTTACCACACTTTTGTACGATTTTCCCGTGTGGGGCCCACAGGCCCATTGGGACTACACCGCCCAGTTCAGCCCAAAATAGCCCAATATCGTTTCGACCCATGAAAACGCCCATGGCCATCTCATCGACCACACGGCCTTGTTTTGCTACACGGCCTGCCACACGGGCGGCCACACGGAGACTGTAATCCTTGGAAGTTGGTCAAACAGATCATCAATCCTTAGCAGAGGGTACTTGTTCTTAAATGGTTAGCTTATTTAGTTTCCTGTAATTGATGCACATTCACATGGATCTATCCTTCTTTTTCACAAACAAGACTGGTGCTCCCCATGGAGACACACTAGGTCGGATGAACCCACGGTCTAGTAGCTCTTGAATCTGAGCCTTAAGCTCCACGAGCTCTTTCGGTGCCATCCTATAAAGGGCATTGGACACTAGAGCCGTACCAAGAAGGAGCTTAATCCCAAACTCCACTTCACGTTCTGGAGCTGACCGAGGTAGCTATTCAGGAAAGATGTCTGGAAAATCCTTAACTATTCTGATATCCTTTACCAAAGAGTCCCAAACATCTGAAACACTGGTGTAGGCCAAGAATGCCTCACAACCCTTGCATACCAACTTCTCGACCCTTAACACTTAAATCACATTCGACAAATAGTTTCGACGTTCCTCAATGACAACTACCTCGTTCTCCTTCTCAGTTCTCAGTGTCAACCTTTTTGTGGCACAATCCAAACTCACTCTATGTTTGACCAGCCAATCCAACCCCAGTATTAGATCGAATTCTCTGAAAGGTAGTTCCATAAGATCAGCCGGAATGACGACTCCTTCTATCCCCAAGGAAACATCTCTAAACATCTTATTTACCTAGACAGACTGCTATAATGGGCTTAGTACAGTAATCTCGCTCGAAGTACTCTCAACCGTAACCCCCAGGTTTCCAACAATCGAATAGGCAACATAGGAATGAGTAGATCCTATATCTATCAATGCAGTATAGGGTACATTGCAAATAAAGAACGTACCTGTGATGACCTCCAGAGCATCTGCCTCATCTCGACGACGACCAACATATACTAGAGTTGGCTGCTTTGCCTCAGCCTGACCAAGTCCTTGGTGCTCTCTGACCACGGCCCATACCATTTCCACCTCTGGCCTGCCCACAGCCTCTCGGCTGCTGCTGAACAACCCTTTGAGGTGCATTACCAAAACCAGTAGCTAGCACCTGATCGGTCCTCCACAAATAATCTCTGATATGGTGCTCTATAGAACTGCACCTCAAACATACCCCAGTTTATTTCCCGCACTCACCCTGATGGCGTATCCTACAGTCAGCACAAAATTCTGGTTCAGTAGAAGCAGTAGGGGCCTTAACTCTGATCGGCCTATCAGCTCTGGCCTTTTTCTTAGGCCTCTGAAATAAATTTGAGGGCTCAGCATCCCTCTTACCTCTGCCTTTGTCTCTGTTTTGGCACTCTGCGCTCTTCATTTCCTCGGTGATTTTCTCCTTGTCAACTAGTGCTGCAAAATCCTGCTCCCTCTGAGGACCTATCAGAACCCTTAGACCATCTCTGAGGCTATCCTTAAATCGAACACACCACTCGTATTCAGTTTCCACCATCCCACGTGCATAATGGCTCAGTCATAAAAATTCAACCTTATATTCAGTCACTGTCCTATCTCCCTGAGTTAAATTCATAAATTCCCTCCTACAGGCATCTACATAGCTAGCATCCACATACTTAGCCTCGAAAGTAGTCTTAAAAAACTCTCAGGTCAATCGATCGACTTGAGTGCCCTCCTTGACAGTAAGCCACCACTAGACCTGAGTCGCTCCGTAATTGACCCATGACCCACAGTACCAGTACTAGGCCTAGCAACCCTTTCTAGAATCCTCATCATTGCTTGGGATAGTGCGTCGTTCCCAGCCACTCGATTTTGAGACCTTGTCTCAGTTATAGGTGAAGCTAGTGCCTCTCTAGCTTCCTCATTAGGCTAGTGTCTAGCTGACGAAGACCCAACCCGAGCACCTTCACGACCTCTTCCGCGGCCTCTTCCACGAGTACCTTTGGTGCTCATTATCAAATGCACTTAGTCTGTTTTAACAGTTTTATGTCAGACAATTTATTTTTCCAATGTTTGTTACAGATATTTTATGAACAATATTATCTCAATATTATCTTAGAGTTTGTTTTTGCAATTTGTTGTCTTACTATGATTTGTAGTTTACTTTAACTAGAAAGTTTTAGTACAGTTTTACTACCTAAAGTAGTCTCAGTAGTAACATTTCAATATAATCATTTCTGTATAAACAGTCAAAAGACTTACAGGATCGGTGCAGAGACTCAGTGTACCACTTATTCAGTAAAACATTTCCAAATTATATCAATCACTTTAAGCCATTTCAAATAATTCAGTTAAAGTTTCCCACATTTTTGCAAAAGCCCAAATCCATAGTCGACTTTTGCAACCTTGCTTTGATACAACTAAATGTAACACCCCAAACCCAGCCCATTCGTCATGACCAGATCTGGCGATGTCATATTAAAATGTTTTTCGAAATCTAAGACTCGTCGTTTAAAACCCCTTCCTTAAACTAGCCTCTTTGTATAGATTGAAAAGCTAATTTAAAGTCTTATTGCTCATTCATAATGTGGGACTTGTATTTTTAAAGGTTTCTTTTAATAAAACGTTATTAGTTTTGTAACGGTTTGTTATTCGGGGAAGCTTTGAAAATGAGTTACGTATTTATGGTGGTTTTGAAAATGTTTGACTTTTTGAAAACCCACGTTTTTCCTACTGCTAGCAGTTGTAATCACAACTAAATTTGAGTAAAATACCGAAATCAAAAATAAACCCAAGAGTCCTTATTACATAATGTAAAACCCCAAAAAAACCTTAATTATAATATTAAAAGTTAACTAAGTAGAGTGGCCACCACTGAGTCCTCCGTCGCATCGATCCGTCTAAGTCTGGGGATTTTCTGCATAGTTAACAGATGGGTGAGTTTACGAAAACTCAGTGTGTGAAATCCCATAATAGTAATCAATCAGAGTAAACACAATTTGGGCCTAAGCTCTTTTAGTTTCAATTAGGGCCTTAGCCCATATCAGTAACAGTAGCAGTCTGGGCTTGAGCCCGTTTCA
This sequence comes from Gossypium hirsutum, assembly GCF_007990345.1. Classification (NCBI taxonomy): domain Eukaryota; kingdom Viridiplantae; phylum Streptophyta; class Magnoliopsida; order Malvales; family Malvaceae; genus Gossypium; species Gossypium hirsutum. The sequence continues at coordinate 74,566,562 of NC_053434.1, read as the reverse complement.
ATAACAGTATCAGTGGGGCCTAAGCTCATTACAATATCAGTATAGTATGCAATCAAAAAATCCTACCCAATCCAGCCTCCACACACCATTTCTGTACCAACCCTACACACCATGTGGGGACAAAATCGACCCACCTATCCCTACACTCCAAGTAGCACCAGTTGCAGCATTAAAACAGTATTTGTAGCAGAGCTGGCAGTATTAGGCTTGTAGCCTTTTAGTACACTTCCTCCAAAATCATATATCCCACCCCATGCAATGCAACATAATATAAATGTATATACAGTATAAATAGCATGCTCAAATAGTCATACATCATATAGGGGTATATTAGTCATTTACAAAAACAAGGGTCCAAGTACACTTACCGGCCCAACAGTAGGTCCACAGTCGTCTTGTGCGACCCGTGCAACCTTAACAATCAATCGGTGATAATGGGCCCATGACCCATATTACGGGCCCATATAGGCCAACACGCTCGTATGGCCCACATAGCCCAGAAATGGCCTTAGCCATGTGGTTTACATAGCCTGGCCCAATATTTACCACACTTTTGCGTGATTTTTCCGTGTGAGGCCCACAAGCCCATTGGGCCTACACCACCCAATTTGGCCTAAAATGGCCCAATATCGTTTTGACCCATGACCATACAGCCTTGTTTTGCTACACGGCCTGCCACATGGGCGGCCACATGCCCGTGTGGTGTCGACAGCCCACTTTTCGGCTTTTAAGCTTTTCAGCTTTTGTCGTTCCACATCTAATGGTAGTGTTACACACCTGTTGCAATGTCGTAGCCGAACCACTTCTGAGATCGAGAACCTATGGTCAACGACAGCCCCTCATTGGACTAAATCCATCATTAATCCAAACCACAATATCGAAAAGGATTCGATCGATTCATTGACACTTACTAATCCAACAATCGCAGAACCCCACTGACTTAACACCCACGTACTGCTCCTAAACTTTGACCTTCATAAGAAACATTTGATAGACTGATAAGCATTTAAAGTCCAATATGAAATACATCGCACTTAAACCACTTGCAATGTGAAGAGTAATCGGCCTAAGCTTCCACAATAGAATCCACACTCCAATAAATCAAATGAACTTTGGCAACAGTTAATCAAGGAGATTCGGCCAAAGCAAGAAGAATAAAAAGAATTGAGAGATAAATAGTATGGGTATTCGACCCAGCAGAGAAAGGAAGAACGAAGTTGGAAAAGAAGTATTCCGCTTTAAAGAAGAGGAGAAGAAGAAGGTTGTGACACCTCTAATGTGACCCTAGTCAGAAAGTGGTTTCGGGACCACAAAACCGAGTCATAAAAATAATTAACCGTCATACTTAATGCTTATTATATGTATATATGCATGTGTGAAAATTGCATGTTTGAATTTTGTTAATTGAAAGTGAATTTTATTAAATAGGACTTATGTGTGACACTTTTGAAATGTGATAGGTTAATCTATAAGGATCTATTAATGCATGTTAGGAAATGCTTGTACTTGCATGTCAAATTACCCAAAATGTTAGGTAGTGGCCGGCCATGCTATGGGTTAAAACATATTATAAACATTTTGTGTTAAAATGTTGTGTGAGAAATAATAAAATACTAGTTAATGGGAGGAGAAACCAAAGTTGTCTCACCCTTCCTCCTCCATTGCCGTGACTTGAGGGAGGAAGAAGAAAGTTGGGTTGCTTTAATTTTTGGCTTAGAAGATGGCTAGAAGGAGGAAAAACTATGATTTTAGCTAGTTAGGTAGCTGAAATTTCAAGTAACTCGGTAATCCATCGAAGAAGAAGAAGAGGGCTGCAACAAAAAGAAAAATGGAGACAGTTTGCATGTTGAAGAAAACTAAGGATTTAGCTTGTTTAAGAGTTGTATCCTAAGTTGGTAAGCTTTCTAAGCTCCCCTCTATCTTTAACTTTGTTGTAAAGAAAAATGATGATGGATTGTGGTTGGAAGGCATGAATGCGGGTTGTAGAAAAGAAAAGCTCTTTGATTAGTTGTAAAAATTACTACTGTCCAATTTTGTGCCTTCGTTATGCTGTCCAAAATTTGAACAAATTAATGGTTCTATTTTCATGCCGATTAGGGGTTGATAAATTGAGTCTAATAGCTAAAATATTATGTTATTCTTACTAAGTTTCAGTTGTTAGTAGTGACGTAACAGCTTGACAATTAAATGCATAAATGACTGCTGGAAACTGCAGCTTGAAAACAAATTGTTCCAGCATGTAAATGCTGATTTGAATGTGCTGTAATATGTGGAGGAATTGGTCTGCTGCATGTTTGAAATAAAAGAAAACAATGGTTGTTAAATATTAGTTTTTGTTGCTAATCGAATGGGTTTAATTCATTGTTCAAGGGGCTATAAATTGGTGTTAATTAAGCTATTCGGATGGTCTAATAAAACAGCCTGAATGTTAAATAATGCTTGCTGTCCAGATTGAAATTATGCTAGAAGGTTGAACAATTGTTGTTCAAATGGAATTTTGGAGTGTTTAATGGACTCCGTGTTGCTAAAATTTACATGAATAGAAATTTCTAAGCTTAAATTGTAAGAATTTGAGTTGCGTGGTTTAAATTGTCAAAGATGCATTTGGCAATTGATTATAATTTGTTAAAGGGTGTAAAGTATTGATAGTTCTAAACGGTACATAGTTAAATGAAGATCGAAGCTTGATAAACTTTTATTTAGAATGGAAGTAGGAGAAATGTGTATTCGGCCATGTTGTGATGAGTTGAATTTGAATGGTTGATGCCTTAGTTTATAAATGGTCATTAGATGAGTTTTAAACTTGTTAAAGTTTGATAATTTGGGGGTGTTAAGTTGGGGAAAACGTGTAATAAAAATTGGTTGATAATGTTTGTTTGTTAATTGATGTTTGCACCTTAAATAGTTGAAATAAAGCTTGCCGATTATGATTAAATGTTTAAATTGTAATGGTCATATATAGGTATATATATATGCCTTATGTATGTACCATGTACACATAAGGACATTCGGCAATATGATTAAATTCATGTATAAGGAAGCATGATAAATTGAGTGACTCCTTGCTTGTGAATGTGAATTAGATATAAATTAAATAAGCATGAAATCGAGTCATGGCATGTTTTATTAAATATGATACATATTGAAATCTATTGTTTTAGATATAGATTAAATGATATGTGATTGCCAAATGTGATTGTTAAGTGAATAATATTAGTTAAGTACTTAAGCAAATCTATTGTTTTACTTAAGCTTAAGAGCAAAGAGGATCAAAGTCGGATAGGGGAAAAGAGAAAGTAAACGAATAGCTGTGGATATCTAGTCGTCGACCACTTCCGAGGTAAGTTTTAAGTGATTAAACATTGAGTAAATTCAATCATAATAGGACATAATAAGTTGATTTAATAAGATATGATGTGGCCATGATATGTCTTAAACTCAAATGGTAAGTTCATAAGTGTTTAGACTTGGAAATTTAAGAGCAAATTGTAATAATTTGCTTAGGACAGCAGCAGTAACGTGATTTTAGAAACTCACTATAAATTGTTGGTGTGGAATTATAGGATGAATAAAATATGTAATCAAAGCTTAATTAGTCTAGTTTCTTATAAAAGAGACCGTGTAAGCAAAGAAATTTCCTATAAAGAGATATTTAAAGTTGTGTGAGACAGTGTCAGAATGACTTCGAAATCCCCTGTTCTGTTTTTATAAAATCATTATAATTTGTACAAAAATGGTTATAAGATAAAATTTATATGTTAGACTCCTTAATGAGTCTAGTTTCAAATGAAATCAAATAGAACATATTTTGAATTCTGTACAATGAGAAATTTTATTCGTAGTGAAGACTGGTCAGATTAGTCAAACAGTGAAACAGGGGAAACTTTAAGAAAAATCTGGTATTGATTGGCCAAACCTAAAATTCTGAAAATTTTATGGGTGGAAGATATATGAGTCTATATTCAGGGAAAATTAACAGCAATTGATTTTGAGTTTTGTAGCTCCAGTTATAAATAATTTAGTGACTATTGCTCAGGAAAACAACTTGTAGTGAATATGTGATTTTGTTGTAAACATTGATGAAACTATTTGAGTTGCTTATAAGCTATTGCTGAAATTGATGTACAAGATAAATATATATATGTGTGGTAAAGCCGAGTGACTAGTGTGAAATATGTATGAGATATGTATATGTGGTAAAGCCGAATGGCTAGTGTGAAATATGTATGAGATATGTATATGTGGTAAAGCCGAATGGCTAATATGAAATATGTATGAGATATATATATGTGGTAAAGCCGAATGGCTAATGTGAAATATATATGAGATATGTATATGTGGTAAAGCCGAATGGCTAGTGTGAAATATGTATGAGATATGTATATGTGGTAAAGCCGAATGGCTAGTGTGAAATATGTATGAGATATGTATATGTGGTAAAGCCGAATGGCTAATATGAAATATGTATGAGATATGTATATGTGGTAAAGCCGAATGGCTAATGTGAAATATATATGAGATATGTATATGTGGTAAAGTCGAATGGCTAGTGTGAAATATGTATGAGATATGTATATGTGGTAAAGCCGAATGGCTAGTGTGAAATATGTATGAGATATGTATATTTGGTAAAGCCGAATGGCTAATGTGAAATATGTAGGAGATGTGTGTATATTGTGGCTGAATGACCAAATGTGAAAGGCGTGTATTATTAGATATTTGATGAGGCAAATGAATTACAAATATGACATTCGATGTGAATGTTGTAACATGTGATTAAATGTACATGAAACTTGGAAATATATTCCGGGTAAGACCCGATGACTACGTGTGGAGATTATGTCCGGGTAAGACCCGATGACTACGTGTGGAGATTTTGTCCGGGTAAGACCCGATAACTACGTGTGGGGACTATTCGAGCTAAAGGTTTCGCTGAAGATTCGAGTAAAGCATAAGATTATACGACTTCACAGTAACAATTGGTAATAAATACGTTCAATACGTTAAGTTGGTCAGGTATGTATTTTGAGATTATATTTAAGCTTGATTTGGACTAAATCACAAGGTCGTTATGTGATGCATATGTGAGTAAAGCAATAAGACTGTTCTATGATTATTGTGCATTTGGTCAATGTGGAAAGTTAGGTGAAAATATGTAATGTACCTATGTTTATAAGAGATCACTATCAAGTGAGAATTTATCTGCCTATTATATATGATGAGATGTGCATATTCGGTAAAGGGATGGTTGCCCGAAGGAAGAGTGAAATAAAAATACGAACAACTATGTTATAATTTGATTGTTATTTGTTGACACTGCTTAAAACTTACTAAGCATTGTAATGCTTACTCCGTTTACTTTGTTTCCTCTGTTTTATAGATCTCATTTGGAAGCTACAGGCTCGGGGATCGTCAGCAACTAGTCACACTATCACTATCTACTGTTTGGTACTGCTATGTTTTGGATTATCTTATGGCATGTATAGAATAGACTAGTAGTGGGAGGATATTTTGGTTAATGTATATAAGCTATGCGAATATGACATCTTTTGAATGTTTACTTTTATAAGTTTTTTTTTTAAATTTTATCCCTGGTTGTGTCTAGCAATTATCCAATTGAATGATCTTTACTTCAAGAAAATGAAAAAAATTTTACTGTTCTGAAATGAGTTTCAAGTCCGGTAATGCCCCTTTACCTATTCCGGCGACGGATACGGGATAGGGGTGTTACAATTTATTGGTATCAGAGCTACGATTTAGTTGATTCTAGGACTAACGTAGCACGCGTGAGTCTATTTATACATGCCATAAAGTGATAAAATGATAGTGTGATGATTTTTGACTATTAAAATGTGTTTGTTGTATTGTAATGAATCTTGATCCCGATCGAGCTGTAGCAAGCTTCTGACTATGAGAATTTGCGATATAACTTCACTTAGATATGCCTAAATTATTAAGTTGAACAGGTACGTATCATGTACTCGTATTTTAATTTCGATTTGGATTGAATTATAAAGGTATAAGTGATGCAATTTTGAAAGAGTGTTATGACTATAAATGTGATTTTTGTTGTGGCTATGGAACTGGAAGTTGAATGGTCGATAAGCATGTTGTGTTTGTATTCAAGTAATGTAAATGATATACTAATGTGTATTGCTATATGTGTATATGTACATGAGAATTGAGAGTGATATATTCGGGCTAAGTCCCGAAGAGCATTCGTGCTAGTGATATATCTGGGCTAAGTCCCGAAGAGCATTCGTGCTAGTGATATATCCGGGCTAAGTCCCGAAGAGCTTCGTGCTAGTGATATACCCGGGCTAAGTCTCGAAGAGCATTTGTGCTAGAGTTATATCAGGGTTAAGTCCCGAAGAGCATTCGCGCTGGTGTTATATCCGGGCTAGGTCCCGAAGAGCAATCATGCTGGTGATGTGTATTCGGGCCTTCGTGCCTAGTAGGCTTTGTGCCGGTAATTTGAGCAAATTTTAAGTGTTCATTACTATACGAATTCAAATTTAAATGAAAGGATATGTTTAAAGGTGTACATACATGATGTTTATAGACTTGGTTAAGTCATTTCAATGTGTAACAACAAATGAATAGGGGCACTATGTGTGCAAATGATTAGAGGCACTGAGAGTGCGAGTTCTTCAACCGAGCACTATGTGTGCGAGATCAGTCAGTAGACATTAAGTGAGTAAAACAAGATTCATGTAAGACCTCGTATGGAACGAAGGCATTGATTTAAGATGGTGGATATGTTGTTAAGAAATGAATTCATGTTATAAATGTGTTACAGATTTAGTTTTTGGGATGCTTGGTATATGAAGTCATATGTGCTATTACTAAATGACCCCTATTTTTGTTAATCATGTTCAAGAAATTATTTCGATTAAGTTCGACATTTGAAAGTCTGTAAATTTTTTTTATGAATGCTGATAATTTTGGATATATGGGTTATGTGCTAAAATAAATCCCATGCCGGTATACTATATGAGGATTTATGCCAAATCGATTGTATACGGGTATCATTAACGGTGGTTGAATGTGCTAAATGAATTCAATGTTCAGGTATGGGGAAGTTGATTTTCTGTTGGAAATAGGTTAAGTTGAATAGTGAGATATGATGGAGTTATAAAGGATATTTATTGGGATGTTTGAGTATATGTGTACTTTCGGTCAGGTCACAGCTTATACATGAATGAAAATGTGAGTTACAAATATGTGGGTTGATGATGTGAATTATACATGTTAATATGTGCTTAATATGTGTTTGAAATGCATTTGTGAATTAAATTAAGTGATTATTGCTTATGAAATCAAGAAAATGAGATATATGTGCATACTTGTAGAAATGTTTATGTATTTGTTTTAGGATAAGAAAATGATTTTATAGATCGATGCGAAATCAGTAATGAATTACAATTGCTATCGATGAGCTAATCTTTATATGGATATAATTCAATAAGAGAACGTTATCCTAAACTATGCATCGGTAGAAATTTTCGAGGACGAAAATCCCTAAAGGGGGGAAGAGTTGTGACACCCCTAATGTGACCCTAGTCGGAAAGTGGTTTCGGGACCACAAAACCGAGTCATAAAAATAATTAACCATCATACTTAATGCTTATTATATGTATATATGCATGTGTGAAAATTGCATGTTTGAATTTTGTTAATTGAAAGTGAATTTTATTAAATAGGACTTATGTGACACTTTTGAAATGTGATAGGTTAATCTATAAGGATCTATTAATGCATGTTAGGAAATGCTTGTACTTGCATGTCAAATTACCCAAAATGTTAGGTAGTGGCCGGCAATGCTATGGGTTAAAACATATTATAAACATTTTGTGTTAAAATGTTGTGTGAGAAATAATAAAATACTAGTTAATGGGAGGAGAAACCAAAGTTGTCTCACCCTTGCTCCTCCATTGCCGTGACTTGAGGGAGGAAGAAGAAAGTTGGGTTGCTTTAATTTTTGGCTTAGAAGATGGCTAGAAGGAGGAAAAACTATGATTTTAGCTAGTTAGGTAGCTGAAATTTCAAGTAACTCGGTAATCCATCGAAGAAGAAGAAGAGGGCTGCAACAAAAAGAAAAATGGAGACAGTTTGCATGTTGAAGAAAACTAAGGATTTAGCTTGTTTAAGAGTTGTATCCTAAGTTGGTAAGCTTTCTAAGCTCCCCTCTATCTTTAACTTTTTTGTAAAGAAAAATGATGATGGATTGTGGTTGGAAGGCATGAATGCGGGTTGTAGAAAAGAAAAGCTCTTTGATTAGTTGTAAAAATTACTACTGTCCAATTTTGTGCCTTCGTTATGCTGTCCAAAATTTGAACAAATTAATGGTTCTATTTTCATGCCGATTAGGGGTTGATAAATTGAGTCTAATAGCTAAAATATTATGTTATTCTTACTAAGTTTCAGTTGTTAGTAGTGACGTAACAGCTTGACAATTAAATGCATAAATGACTGCTGGAAACTGCAGCTTGAAAACAAATTGTTCCAGCATGTAAATGCTGATTTGAATGTGCTGTAATATGTGGAGGAATTGGTCTGCTGCATGTTTGAAATAAAAGAAAACAATGGTTGTTAAATATTAGTTTTTGTTGCTAATCGAATGGGTTTAATTCATTGTTCAAGGGGCTATAAATTGGTGTTAATTAAGCTATTCGGATGGTCTAATAAAACAGCCTGAATGTTAAATAATGCTTGCTGTCTAGATTGAAATTATGCTAGAAGGTTGAACAATTGTTGTTCAAATGGAATTTTGGAGTGTTTAATGGACTCCGTGTTGCTAAAATTTACATGAATAGAAATTTCTAAGCTTAAATTGAAAGAATTTGAGTTGCGTGGTTTAAATTGTCAAAGATGCATTTGGCAATTGATTATAATTTGTTAAAGGGTGTAAAGTATTGATAGTTCTAAATGGTACATAGTTAAATGAAGATCGAAGCTTGATAAACTTTTATTTAGAATGGAAGTAGGAGAAATGTGTATTCGGCCATGTTGTGATGAGTTGAATTTGAATGGTTGATGCCTTAGTTTATAAATGGTCATTAGATGAGTTTTAAACTTGTTAAAGTTTGATAATTTGGGGGTGTTAAGTTGGGGAAAACGTGTAATAAAAATTGGTTGATAATGTTTGTTTGTTAATTGATGTTTGCACCTTAAATAGTTGAAATAAAGCTTGCCGATTATGATTAAATGTTTAAATTGTAATGGTCATATATAGGTATATATATATGCCTTATGTATGTACCATGTACACATAAGGACATTCGGCAATATGATTAAATTCATGTATAAGGAAGCATGATAAATTAAGTGACTCCTTGCTTGTGAATGTGAATTAGATATAAATTAAATAAGCATGAAATCGAGTCATGGCATGTTTTATTAAATATGATACATATTGAAATCTATTGTTTTAGATATAGATTAAATGATATGTGATTGCCAAATGTGATTGTTAAGTGAATAATATTAGTTAAGTACTTAAGCAAATCTATTGTTTTACTTAAGCTTAAGAGCAAAGAGGATCAAAGTCGGATAGGGGAAAAGAGAAAGTAAACGAATAGCCGTGGATATCTAGTCGTCGACCACTTCCGAGGTAAATTTTAAGTGATTAAACGTTGAGTAAATTCAATCATAATAGGACATAATAAGTTGATTTAATAAGATATGATGTGGCCATGATATGTCTTAAACTCAAATGGTAAGTTCATAAGTGTTTAGACTTGGAAATTTAAGAGCAAATTGTAATAATTTGCTTAGGAGCAGCAGTAACGTGATTTTAGAAAATCACTATAAATTGTTGGTGTGGAATTATAGGATGAATAAAATATGTAATCAAAGCTTAATTAGTCTAGTTTCTTATAAAAGAGACCGTGTAAGAAAAGAAATTTCCTATAAAGAGATATTTAAAGTTGTGTGAGACAGTGTCAGAATGACTTCGAAATCCCCTGTTCTGTTTTTAGAAAATCATTATAATTTGTACAAAAATGGTTATAAGATAAAATTTATATGCTTAGACTCCTTAATGAGTCTAGTTTCAAATGAAATCAAATAGAACATATTTTGAATTCTGTACAATGAGAAATTTTATTCGTAGTGAAGACTGGTCAGATTAGTCAAATAGTGAAACAGGGGAAACTTTAAGAAAAATCTGGTATTGATTGGCCAAACCTAAAATTCTGAAAATTTTATGGGTGGAAGATATATGAGTCTATATTCAGGGAAAATTAACGGAAATTGATTTTGAGTTTTGTAGCTCTAGTTATAAATAATTTAGTGACTATTGCTCAGGAAAACAGCTTGTAGTGAATACGTGATTTTGTTGTAAACATTGATGAAACTATTTGAGTTGCTTATAAGCTCTTGCTGAAATTGATGTACAAGATAAATATATATATGTGTGGTAAAGCCGAATGACTAGTGTGAAATATGTATGATATATGTATATGTGGTAAAGCCGAATGGCTAGTGTGAAATATGTATGAGATATGTATATGTGGTAAAGCCGAATAGCTAATATGAAATATATATGAGATATATATATATGTGGTAAAGCCGAATGGCTAATGTGAAATATATATGAGATATGTATATGTGGTAAAGCCGAATGCCTAGTGTGAAATATGTATGAGATATGTATATGTGGTAAAGCCGAATGGCTAGTGTGAAATATGTATGAGATATGTATATGTGGTAAAGCCGAATGGCTAATATGAAATATGTATGAGATATGTATATGTGGTAAAGCCGAATGGCTAATGTGAAATATATATGAGATATGTATATGTGGTAAAGTCGAATGGCTAGTGTAAAATATGTATGAGATATGTATATGTGGTAAAGCCGAATGGCTAGTGTGAAATATGTATGAGATATGTATATTTGGTAAAGCCGAATGGCTAATGTGAAATATGTAGGAGATGTGTCTATATTGTGGCCGAATGACCAAATGTGAAAGGCGTGTATTATTAGATATTTGATGAGGCAAATGAATTACAAATATGACATTCGATGTGAATGTTGTAACATGTGATTAAATGTACATGAAACTTGGAAATATATTCCGGGTAAGACCCGATGACTACGTGTGGAGATTATGTCCGGGTAAGACCCGATGACTACGTGTGGAGATTTTGTCCGGGTAAGACCCGATAACTACGTGTGGGGACTATTCGAGCTAAAGGTTTCGCTGAAGATTCGAGTAAAGCATAAGATTATACGACTTCACAGTAACAATTGGTAATAAATACGTTCAATACGTTAAGTTGGTCAGGTATGTATTTTGAGATTATATTTAAGCTTGATTTGGACTAAATCACAAGGTCGTTATGTGATGCATATGTGAGTAAAGCAATAAGACTGTTCTATGATTATTGTGCATTTGGTCAATGTGGAAAGTTAGGTGAAAATATGTAATGTACCTATGTTTATAAGAGATCACTATCAAGTGAGAATTTATCTGCCTATTATATATGATGAGATGTGCATATTCGGTAAAGGGATGGTATGCCCGAAGGAAGAGTGAAATAAAAATACGAACAACTATGTTATAATTTGATTGTTATTTGTTGACACCGCTTAAAACTTACTAAGCATTGTAATGCTTACTCCGTTTACTTTGTTTCCTCTGTTTTATAGATCTCATTTGGAAGCTACAGGCTCGAGGATCGTCAGCAACTAGTCACACTATCACTATCCACTGTTTGGTACTGCTATGTTTTGGATTATCTTATAGCATGTATAGAATAGACTAGTAGTGGGAGGATATTTTGGTTAATGTATATAAGCTATGCGAATATGACATCTTTTGAGTGTTTACGTTTATAATTTTTTTTTTTAAATTTTATCCCTGGTTGTGTCTAGCAATTATCCAATTGAATGATCTTTACTTCAAGAAAATGAAAATATTTTTACTGTTCTGATATGAGTTTCAAGTCCGGTAATGCCCCTTTACCTATTCCGGCGACGGATACGGGATAGGGGTGTTACAATGGTACCCAATCGAAACAATCGACCTTCACTAATGTCAGATAATCGTTTTGAAAAAAGAGTCACTAAGGTATTCCGAGATATTGAGAACAAAGTCGACACTTAATTAGCTAACACAAATCGTTACCCGAAGCAGAACCAATTTCGGCACCCCTTTACTATAGCTAATTTTTTGACCAAATGAACTCATCGAATTTGGTCAGCCTTCCACACACTAAACACCTCCCTAACATCCCTACAGAACCAAAACACTCAGTGCTAGAGTTCAAACCCAGCATGAATCTCCTCCAAATTTGAACTTGCTTAATTTTCTCTTTAATTTCCTCCCATCCATTTCCTCAGATTCGGCTAACAACAACCCCATTCAAATCTGTTCAAACTCTTGGTGTTTCAGTCAAACATAACTTCCTCCCACGGCCACCAGTAAAAATAATCTCCATTTGCACAAGTAGGGATTCGAACCTCAAACCACTAGCACAATCCAGATGCCACTATCCAACAGACTAGCAAGCCCATTCTTTCATGTTTTTACCAAAATAAACTTATAACCCTACTGACCTAAGATAGAGGTTTAATCCTTAAAAGCAAAATTTTTGTGGAAGCCAAGGCTTGAACCTATGACTTCCCAAACACTCCCAGAGCACACAATCACTAAGGTAGACATACTTTCACGTCACAAACACACAAATATAATTTTATTAGGGATTTGGGGATTTGGGGCATTACATCTTACTAAGCTTTTAAAGCTTACTGTGTTTATTTTTTTCACTATTTTATATATTATCGAAGCTAGCTCGAACTTGGGGATCAATGGGAAATGTCATCACACTATCAATTATCTCGTTGGTATTTTTGGAGCTTAATATTTATGGTATATGGCATGTATAGGCTAGTGTTATCTTGATATGTTTTGAGTTATGATTTTGAGCCATTAGATTTGGCTTGTAAATTTTGGTATGTATTTGGCCATTTAAGTTGGTTTAAATTATGTGTTTTATAAGTGATATATATGATGTATATAATGCCTTATGTGTTGCCTTGTTTGGTATGGTTATATGGTTGCTCTTTTGGATAGTTGTAAGTTGGAGTATTATTGCTTGGAAGTTGGTATATTGTGGTTTGATCTTGAGATGGTGATATGGTATGTTTTCTGACATGAAATAGTTGATAAGTTTATAAGAAAATGCAATTGGTACTTATGTAAGCTTTGATTTTGGCATAACGATTTGGTATGTTTTAAATGTGGAATTTAGTAGTTGAAATGGTTAACGATAGATGACATGAAATGTGTATGAAATAGCATGCTTTGGTTGCTTATATATGTATAAAATGGTGCAAATCTGATGTGGTTTAGGTATGCTTGTCGACAATGAGAAATTTGGCTTTTACCAAGCCTATTTTCACTCCACACGGCTGAGCACACAGGTGTGTGGCTCGATCATGTGTGAGATATGGCCTTGGTACATGGTCGTGTGTCCTCTAGGGTACCCTTTTGAATTAAGTCAGTATACCCTACAGGTTTGACATGACCTAGACATACGGGCGTGTCTACTGGCTATGTGAGGCACACGGGCTGGCACATGGGCATATGGTCGGCCGTGTGACCCAAGTTAGTAACCTCTCCATTTTTCCCACGGCCAAGGCACATGGATGTGTCTCCGACCGTTTGGTGCAAGTTAGTATGTATACTTTGTTTTCACACGGCCTATGACACAGGCGTGTCTAGTGGCTGTGTGAGGCACATGGCCTGTTCACACAGGCATGTGACCTTTAAATGTATGAAAATTTTCTAAGTGTCTCAAAGTTTGTAAATGTTATTGGGTTAGTCCCAAACCACTTTTCATCATGTTTTAAGGTCTCGTAGGACCTTATAATGGATAAATGTGGATGAGTTGAAAAAATATTGATTATAAATTCATAAATGTATGTGAATGATGTGTATTATTCAGTAATGCCTCGTACCCTATTTCAGCAATGAATACGAGTTAGGGGTGTTACATAATACATGCTTGATATGGTGAAAAAGGGTTAAGTCCTGATTGAATATTGAATTTTGATGAATATATGCGCTTTCCCGAAATGAATAAGGTCCTGCATTTGTCGCGGACAGGATTTAGCTTGGACGAGTAATCCTATTGACTTTGTTATAGAAAGGATTTAGCCCGAACAGGTAATCCGAATATAATACCTCTCGAGTATACATTATGATTAGGGTTTAGCCTAGGTTGGTAATCCTAATTAAACTCTTTTTAGCATACGTTATATAAAGGATTTAGCCTGGACTGGTAATCCTTTTATAGCTTGAGAGTGTGTTCCTTGATTAAGTGCCCTAATTTGTACCCTTGAATAAGAAATTGACAGATTATTGAATCGTACACCTTGAGTGTACTACTTGAACATCCATCGAAATTTCAATGATTCAATGGACATAAAAATCTTGACATGGCATGAGAATTATAAGATGAAATGATAATGACTTGAAAGAATATTGCATGATGAGCTCATCTATGTTTACTTGTGTAATATCCTGAATTAGGGCTTAATCAGAATAGTGCTTTCGTGACCACAAATCCGAGAAAGAAATAATAATTTTATAATTATTTTGATGATTATGATATGATTGCATGATTGTGTGAAAATTTCGTGATGAAATTCTATGCCTAAAGTGCTTAAATTGAAAGTAGGGACTAAATCGAATAAGTTGCAAAACTTTCATTCTAGAAGTTTTTAGTATGAAATTGTTTTGGAATATTAATGAGGAGGTCTTAAATAGCAATTTGACCAATTTTAAGTTCATGGACAAAATTAGGACATGGAAGGAATTTTTGGAAAGTTTAGTAGTAAGGGTATTTTGGTCATTTAGTTATTAAAATGAATTAAAAACAAAATTAAAAGCCAATTTTTGTCCATCTTCTTCATTAGGCCAAAATTTCAAGGGTTCTCCATAGCTAGGGTTTGTTTCAAGCTTCCAATCTCCATAGTAAGTGATTCCAAGCCCCGTTTTTAATGTTCTTTACGTTTTTGGAATCCCGGTAGCTCGATTAAGCTTATGTTAGCAATAATTCAACCTAGGGTTTATATTTGGAAAAATACCCATAGGTAAAATTTGTGTATTTTGATGTTTTATGATAGAATATGAGATTTTAAATTATGTTAGACAACTTGTGCTACTCGGTTTTGAGTGAAAACAAGTAAAAGGGCTTAATTGACAAAAATACCTAATAGTCACAAGTATATGTTAGAGAGAGAATTTGATGTTGCCATAGAATGAAAAAATGATCAGCATGTTATAAAACATAAGAATAAGGAATAAAGTTTAATTCCCGAGCCTAGGGGCAAAAGTGTAATTATGCAAAAGTTTAGGGGCAAAAGTGTAATTTTTCCAAAGTTCGTATTAAATGCTGTTTTGATGAATGTATGTATTAAATAAGATTAATTTGGTATTACAGATCAAGAAAAACGAGATTCAAGTCGCGATTGAGGAAAAGAAAAGATTGTGGACTAAATTGCAAAATCTTTATATTTTGGTACCAAGGTAAGTTCATGTGTAAATGTAGTAACATAATTGTCATTTTAAGCAATTTAATGTTGTTTATATGATATGATGTTGATTATTATCATGAAATATTATGCTTTGTGGTTATTGTTGAATAATATGTAATTATGTGAATTACTTGATGAGTATGAACTACCACCGAAGTACCGATTTCGATATTCCGTGGAAGACGGCAAAGATGTGTGATAGAGGAAAATGCCCGTTTGAACCTTAGGAATAGATTAGGATACAAGTGACATGTCACTAGGATGGTTGAGCATCCGAACTCATTGAGTTGAGTCCGAGTTCACTTATGGATGCGAATGTCCGAACTCATTGAGTTGAGTCCGAGTTCGTGAAATGTAACTAGGCATCCGAACTCGTTGAGTTGAGTCCGAGTTCACTTAGGGATGCGAACGCCTGAGCTCGTTGAGTTGAGTCTGAGTTCACTTATGGGCGGGTTACATGGTAGCTTGATTACATATGAGGCACTTATGTGCAAATTATCCGTGTATCCGAGTTGTATTCTAATGTGTTCAACGGGTGAAATTTCTAGTGAAATGGAAGAACACTTACGATGCAAGCGACGTTTTGGTAAGTGTTGTGAAATGGACACTTTGGACAGGTATGTTCTTAACCCTCGGGTTGAAAATAGATACAACAATGATAAGGTGGTAAGATGAGGAATGATGTTTAGAAATGTGATATATGTTTTGGTGATACCATGCTAAAGTTGTTTGGTATATTTGTATTGTTATGTTACTTGTTATTTACATATGAACTTACTAAGCATTTATGCTTACTCCCTCCTCTTTATTTACTATAGTTTTGAACAAGCCAGCTCGGGAATCGGGACGGTCGAAGGTTCAATCACACTATCCAAAGGACTTTCATCTGGGTAAATGGCTTGTAAAACTTAAGTATGGCATGTATAGCAATATACTTATTTTGTGTAAATAAATTTATGATATGGCCATGTTTGGTTGAGAAAATGTTTGATATTGATAAGTCATGGTGATGGCTAATTTAGATCATGTTTGATATTATGGAAGTTTAATAGGTTATCTAGTTCATAAAAATTCATGGAAAGATGAAACTTGCCTTAAAACAGAATATTGCTGCAGCAATGACATGAATTTGAAAAATCACTAAGAATAGTATAAATGGAACTAAATGATGAGTAAGTTATGAAATTGAAGATTAATGAGTCTATTTTTATGTGGATTGAACAAAACAGGCATATAAATTATATTTTATGAGATATTTAAACTTTTGTGAAATAGGGCCAGAGTGATTTCTGGATCCCCTGTTCTGACTTTAAAAATTCATAATAAATTTTACAAAAATAATTAGAAGTTTTTCTTTATATTTACAGGTTCTTTATTGAGTCTAGTTTTAAGAGAAATAAACCTCACAGTCATTTAATTCCTGTATAGAGAAATATCTGATTCGTAATACACAGAGGTCAGAGCAGACAAACCCTGAAATAGGGGAGACTTTAACTAATAAACTGTACTAATTGGCCAAACCAAAAATTCTAGAAAAAAATTAGTAAATAGATATATGCATCTAGATTTAGGGAAATTTTACGGATCTAGATTTCTAGTTTCTTAACTCGAGATATGATTTTTCTTGTAACTGTACTGCGGGTAGTTATAAAGCTGTGAATGTAGAAATAAATGATTTGAAGTTCTTAATTTGATAAATATTGTTCGGTAACCCCTCAAGCTCGACTCCGGCGATGGTCTCGGGCGTGGGGGCGTTACATGTAGTGGTATCAGAGCAGGTTTAGTCAGTTCTCGGACTACGTGTTGTATGTACAGATTTTGCTATACATGCCATATGTATGAATTGTGATAGTGTGACGACTTCTGACCTTTTTAAATGATTTTTATATAGTAAATGGATCCCGATCCAGCTGTGGCAGATGAAGTAGAGAGTAATGCGCCAGCTCCGGCTGAAGGGGCAGCGCCGACTGAAAACCCACCTCCTACTGTTGGTCAAGGAGGAGGAGAAATGGATCAGGAAGCCTTTCTCCAAATGATGAGTGCATGGTACACTGAGTTCGTTCGTACGAACCCAAATGTACGACCTCCCCCACCTCCCCCAATTCCTCAACCTATGCCTTCGATGCCTCAAGGAGTGGATATGATAAAATTTCATAGAACCCCCCATTGATAGAATTCGTAAACAAGGGGCTGAAGAATTTAGAGCAAATATTGATGATGATGCAGAGAAAGCAGAGTTCTGGCTTGAAAATTCTGTCCGAGTATTTGATGAATTATCTTATACACTTGAAGAATGTTTGAAATGTGCTACATCTTTGTTGAGAGATTCAGCCTATAATTGGTGGAAGACTTTGATTTCGGTGGTACCGAACGAGAGGGTAACCTGAGAATTCTTTCAAGAAGAGTTTCGGAAGAAATATATTAGTGAAAGATTTATTGATCAGAAATGTAAAGAGTTTCTTGAGCTGAAGCAAGGTAATATGACAATCTCAGAATATGAAAGACAGTTTGTTCGATTGAGTAAGTATGCCAGGGAATATGTTCCTACAGAAGCCAAGATGTAACACCCCGAACCCGAGGCCGTCGCCGGAGTCGAACACGAGGTGTTAACAGACTTTAAACCACTTAAAAAAAATTTCCCAGACAAGCTGCCAATCTGCATACTAGTCGCTTTAAAAATCATATCTTGAGTTCTGAAACTCGAAATCCAGTTCCGTAAATTTTCCCTGAAACTAGACTCAAATGCCCATCCACATATTTTTTTCTAGAATTTTTGGTTGGGCCAATTAGTACATTTTATTAGTCAAAGTCTCCCATGTTACAGGGACTGACTACACTGACCTTTGTGTATTACGACTTGGATATCTCCCTGTACAGGGCTTCATTACTGATGTCGTTTATTTCTATAGAAACTAGACTCGAAGGGGAATCTATGAACATATGGCATGACTTCTAATTATCTCTGTTTAATTTATAATGAATTTCCAAAGTCGGAACAGGGAATCCAGAAATCGCTCTGGCCCTGTTTCACAAGAGTTTAATTATCTCCTAACATACAGCTTATATGATCGTTTCGTTTCTTCTATATGAAAATAGACTCATCAAGCTTAAATTACATAATTTATTCATTAATTAATTCCACTCATACTATTTTTAGTGATTTTTCAATCTCACATCACTGCTGCTGCCAGCATCTGTTACTAAAGCAACTATGCCTATTTCGTGATTTCTCCTTGATCTAACTAGTAATTCATCATACATATCACAAATTATGATCATGACTAGCCATGCCAAGGGCTAATCAGTGTCAAACATCTCCCTACTACACTATTGCCATATCATGAATTTTGACACCAAAAATAATCAACCATGACATATGGCATAAAAATCGAATTTCCAAGACTTACGACCTAACATTATAGAACCAAATCCAACCGAACATTTATGCCATTTTCGCATGGCTAAAAGTTTACATACCAAATTTCAACAAAACATATTAGTCTATACATGCCGAAATGTTCTCCTAGACCGACTAAAAAGAAGATACCAAAAGTTGCTAGCCGGTGTGATGACTTCGATGACGGCCCGATCACGCAAAAAGAGACGAGTCCAAGAAACCTAAAATAGGTGACAAGGAAACACCGAGTGAGTATATAACTCAGTAAGTCATAAGCAATGCACCACCATCCATTAATAACATTATCACAAGAGGAAACAAAATGGAACGAGGCTAGTTACTCCATCCATACCGAACCATACCATAGTTCCTTAGACCTATCGGTTCAATCTCATACCAAGTCATGCATTCACATTCCATATGCTAATCAATAGGATATTTGAGGCATTTTCATACATCATTGTATTTTCGTTACAATCATACAACTAAACGACCTTTCACCTATTCCACGATAAATCTTATGTACGTGACTTCAATTATAATTGTCACATAGGTTCAAACTTACCAAGCTCAACTCCAAATATAAACATAGCGCCTATTAGCCATGAACTCAAGGTACTTACCCGATCCGCTGTCCGTGATCAACTCAATAATGTTGCACACTTAGTGTCCATAGTGATTCAAAAGTATATATTAAGTCCGCACACTCAGTGCTATATAATCAACTCGCACACTTAGTGCTATATAATCAAACTCGCACACTTAGTGCTGTACAATTTAAACCCACACACTTAGTGCCAATCTCATGATCATAAATGTTTATACCCGCACACTTAGTGCCTAGATCAACAACTCAATACATCTCACCTCTTTTCTTTTCATTCAACACTTTCATCACCACATGCATACATGTATATATATATATTTATCATTCCATTCAGCATCATTACATAGACGTTATGACCATTTAAATTAATACAAACTATATGCTTAATGACTTACTTTGTGTTGGGTAAGACGGTTCCAACTCGGCTACTCGATGATCTTTTCTTTGCCTTTGCTTGATTCTCCTCCTTTAACTCCTTGAGCTTAATCAATAAATCAACTAGTTTAACCATCTTGCTAAACATTCATAATTCAATTACACATGCATATGTATGTCTGTATATTCGGCAACCATCCTCACTAATTACCCATTTAGTCGATTATACACATAATTAAAGGTAACATCACGAATGGGCATACTTATGTATATATATATGTATATATATATACTTCGGAATGGGCATCACAATTAGATTTAACACCACCTTCATACTCAATTAGATGGCCGAATGCATGTATATATGCACAATGTCAACTATAACATCATTTAAACACCCAGTTTCATCTCATGAACACTCGACCCATTTTTACCCCATATGGCCGAATGTGTAAGATTACATTCAACACCACCGATGTACTTAATTAGGTGGCCAAATATACCAAGTTAGACTTGACATTATACGTCACAAGAACTCTAATTTAATTTGTCAATTGCTTGGCCAAGAACTCACAAGTGCCTTATCTACAACCTATTCGGCCTTACTACTTAAACTTAGCCTTTCATACACTTATCTCTATTGTTTTAGAAGGCCGAATCCTTATGTGTTCCAACATCTAGCTTACTCAATTCAACACATCAAAACGACATTTAGGCCGATTTTGCTAGCACACAAGCCTTTGACCGAATGTCCTTGACCTCTAGTCACCTAATTTTTTATTCTTTAAAACTCATCCAACTCATATTTTTCATTGACAACCTCCTTAACTTCAATTTATTCACATCTTTAATCATGCTACATTCGACCATTATTTAACAATAATTCATGTATCCTTTTTATTAAACACTCAAAATCAACCATCTTCATACCTCATCACCAAAGACATCAAAATACCAACCAAGAATGTAACATTCATGGCCGAATATCATCTCCATCAATTAACAAAATTTGAACCATGGCTAGGTAGATTTCAAACTTACAACTTAAAATATACATGAATCTCAAAGAATAATATCAAACATACCTCAATCTAGTTACATGCATGGCCAAACTTCTTAGAAACTTTTCCCCTAGGCATCGAATATTCAAGAGCTTCTTAATCAACTTAAAGGTGACCAAATGCCTTAACTTCAATTTCTTCTTTTTCTTTTCAATTCGGCCAAGAAGAACCAAAGAACACAACTTGTTTTTCTTTCTTCCTTAGAACATTTGGCCAAGGGAAATGAAGAAAGATGGACACTTTTTTTTTGTTTTTTCTTTCTAGTTTCGGCCAAATGGGGGGGAACAACCACACACTTTTTTTTTGTTTTCATCATATTCCCTTTCATTATTTTATGCCCATGCTCCTTATTTTATCATACTTCCCATGAAACACTAACTCAACATGTTTATGACATGTTCTTGCCCATCACACTTGGTCTACCATGCTTGTCATGGCCGGCCACTACTAATTAGGGGGGAAATTGACATGCAAGTCCCCCCTTTTTATTTCATGCACTAATAGATCCTTATGCTTTGACCTATCACATTTCAAAATTTTCTCACATAAGTCCTATTTACTAAAATTCACCTACAATTAAACAAAATTCAAACACGAAATTTTCACACATGCACATGTACATATAATGAGCATCAATTATGACGGTTAATTATTTTTATGACTCGGTTTAGCGGTCCCGAAACCACTTCCCGACTAGGGTCAATTTTGGGCTGTCACAACTCTCCCCCACTTAAGAAATTTTCGTCCCCGAAAATCTTACCGGTAAATAAGTTTGGGTATCGTTCTTTCATCGAGCTCTCGGTTTCCCAAGTAGCTTCCTCGATCCCGTGTTTGAGCCATAACACCTTTACTAGCGGAACCCTTTTGTTTCGCAACTCCTTCACTTCACGAGCTAGGATACGCATCGGTTCTTCTTCATAACTCATATCGACTTGAATGTCAACCTCTGATGGGCTAATTATGTGCGATGGATCAGATCTATAGCGTCGAAGCATCGAAACATGAAAGATGTCGTGGATCTTTTGAAGTTCAGGGGGCAAAATCAATCGATACGCAACTGGACCAACTCGTTCGGAGATTTCGTATGGCCCAATGAATCTCGGACTCAACTTGCCCTTACGGCCAAATCTGAGTACCTTTTTCCAAGGCGAAACTTTAAGAAACACTTTATCTCCCACCTGATATTCAATGTCTTTTCGTTTCAAATCCGCATACGATTTCTGACGATCTGTGGCTGCTTTCAGACTTTCACGGATTACCTTTACTTTCTGTTCGGCATCTTTAATCAAATCAACTCCGAAAATTTTACTTTCACCGAGCTCGGTCCAAAACAATGGTGTACGGCATTTACGACCATACAAAGCCTCGTAAGGTGCCATCTTAATACTTGATTGAAAACTATTGTTGTAAGCGAATTCAATCAAAGGTAAATACCGTTCCCATGAACCACTAAACTCGAGGATGCAACATCTCAACATATCCTCAAGTATCTGAATTATCCGCTCGGATTGACCATCGGTTTGTGGATGAAAAGCGGTGCTAAAATGCAGCTTGGTACCCAAAGCTTCTTGCAATTTCTTCCAAAATCGTGAGGTGAATATCGGATCTCTATCCGACACGATAGAAATAGGCACCCCGTGTAATCTCACAATCTGAGAAACATACAATTCGGCTAGTTTATCCAATGAAAAATCCGTACGCACGGGGATAAAGTGAGCCGACTTAGTCAGTCTATCAACAACAACCCAAATCGCATCCTTCTTACTTGCTGACAATGGCAGTCCGGACACAAAGTCCATTGTGACTCGATCCCATTTCCACTCGGGTATCATGATCGGCTAAAGTAATCCTGAAGGAACTTGATGTTCCGCTTTCACTTGTTGACATATTAAACATCTCGAAACAAAGTCGGAGATGTCTCGTTTCATACCATGCCACCAAAACCGACGTTTCAAGTCGTTGTACATTTTCGTACTCCCCGGGTGAATTGACATTCGGCTACAATGGGCTTCATTCAGAATCATCGAAATGAGTTCTGAATTTCTTGGAACACACAACCGACTTCTGAACCTCAAACAATCGTCATCATCAATTTGAAATTCGGATTCCATATTCGGAACACATTCAGCCCGTTTTGCAACCAATTCATTGTCGACTTTCTGAGCTTCACGAATTTGACGAATCAATAATGGTTTGGCCTTTAATTCAGCTACTAACACATTGTCGGGTAGAACAGACAAGTGCACATTCATCGCTCGTAAAGTAAACAGTGATTTCCGGCTTAAGGCATCCGCAACCACATTAGCCTTTCCCGGGTGGTAATCAATGACAAGCTCGTAATCTTTCAACAACTCAAGCCAACGTCTTTGTCGCAGATTTAAGTCTCTTTGAGTCATCAAATATTTGAGACTTTTGTGATCCGAAAATACATGGCACTTTTCACCAAATAAGTAATGTCGCCATATTTTTAAAGCGAATACGATGGCAACTAGTTCGGGATCATGGGTCGGATAATTTTTCTCATGTGGCTTTAATTGCCTCGACGCATAGGCCACCACTCGACCTTCTTGCATCAATACGCAACCCAACCCAAGTAGGGATGCGTCACTATAAATGACAAACTCTTTGCCTGATTCGGGTTGCACTAAAATTGGAGCTTCAGTCAAATAAGTTTTCAGTTGATCGAAACTTTTCTGACATTTCTCCGTCCATTCGAACTTAGCATCCGTTTAAAGTAGCTTCGTCATTGGTGTGGCTATCATCGAGAAACCTTTACAAATCGTCGGTAATAACCGGTGAGCCCCAGGAAGCTCCGAACTTCGGTAATATTTCTTGGAGGCTTCCAGTTAAGTATGGCTGAAATTTTGCTCGGGTCAACTCGAATACCCGATGCGGATACCACATGACCCAAGAAGCTAACCTCTCTTAACCAGAACTCACACTTACTGAACTTAGCATATAACTGCTTATCCCGCAAATTACAACACTAATCTCAGGTGCTCAGCATGTTCGGTCTCATCTCTTGAATAGACCAAGATGTCATCAATGAACACAACTACGAACCGGTCCAAATACTGTCTGAAGATCCGATTCATCAAATCCATAAATACCGCAGGGGCATTAGTGAGCCCAAACGGCATCACTAAGAACTTGTAGTGACCATATCACGTTCTGAAGGCAGTTTTGGGTATGTCCGAATCTCGAATTCGCAACTGATAATAGCCCGATCTCAAATCTATTTTGAGAACACTGAGGCTCCCTTCAGTTGGTCGAACAAATCATCGATACGCGGTAACGGATATTGTTCTTTATTGTCACTTTATTCAGCTGACGATAGTCAATGCACAACCTCATGGTTCCGTCCTTCTTTTTCACGAACAATACTGGTGCACCCCAAGGTGAGAAACTTGGTCGAGCAAAACCTCTATCCATCAACTCTTGCAATTGAGCTTCAATTCCTTTAACTCGGTTGGTGCCATACGATACGGAGCTATCAAAATTGGCGTAGTTCCAGGTACAAGCTCAATACCAAACTCTACCTCCCGAAAAGGTGGTAAACCCGGTAATTCTTCAGGAAAAACATCCGGGTATTCACAAACCATCGGTACAGATTCGGGTTTTTTTTCTAATTCCTTGTCATCAAGTACATACGCAAGGTATGCTTCGTACCCTTTTCTTACATATTTCTGGGCCAACATTGAGGATATTACAGCTGGCAACCCCCTTAAGTCCGTAGACTCAAATCGGATTATCTCGTTATTTGCGCACCTCAATCGATGGTTTTTCTTTTGCAGTTCACCACTGCATCATGTACGGTCAACCAATCCATACCAAGAATAACATCAAATTGTCAAACGGCAAAAGCATCAAATCGGCCGGAAAACAGGATTCTCGGATTATTAGAGGGCATCTCTTACACACTTTATCAACAAGTACGTATTGACCCAAAGGGTTTGACACTCGAATTACGAACTCAGTAGACTCAACAGGTAGAGTCTTACTGGATGCTAAGGTTTCACATACATATGAATGAGTAGAGCCAGGGTCAATCAATGCAATCACATTAGTATCAAAGAGAATGAAGGTACCAGTGATGACGTCAGGGGAGGATTCCTCCTCTCGTGCGCGAATGGCATATGCTCTAGCAGGAGTACGGTTCTCGGCTCGAATAGCCGTATCAGAGGCCCCTCTCTGACTAACACCCCTACCTCCTAAAATTCTTGGTGGTCTACCTCTAGTTGTCACTCCACTAGGTCTTGCACCTTGAATCTTATTCTTCTCATCAAGCTCCATGCAATCTCTAATGAAGTGGTCTTTCAAACCGCATCCGTAACAGGCCCTGTTAGTAGACTTACCCCAACATTCACCTAGGTGTCGTCTTCCGCATTGGGACATTTAGGTTTCTCTTGACGATTATTGCCCACACTAGCTACCGAAGTAGCTCGGGAGTCCGTCGGTGGTCGTGCTCTGATGGAAATTCCCACAGTCGTCCTCGACTTATTAGTGTCCTCCCTGAACTTCTTTACAGCTGAGAACGGAGCTTTACCCGTCGATCTTTTACGATAGTCTCTAGCTTCAAATTCAGCCTTCTTCTTCTCCTTTCCAAGTTCTTCCGCCTTGCAGGCTCGTTCGACTAGTGTCACGAATTCTTTTATCTCCAAAATACCCACTAGTAGCTTTAAATCTTCATTCAACCCTTCTTCGAATCTTTTGCACATAGCAACCTCATCAGCTACACACTCCCGAGCATACCTACTGAGTCTTACGAATCATGTTCGTATTCAGATACTGTCATACGGCCTTGCTTGAGTTCCAAGAATTCCTTACGCTTTTGGTCAATGAACCGTTGACTAATATATTTCTTTCGAAATTCTGTTTGAAAGAAGTCCCAAGGAACTCGTTCGTTGGGACTATGGAAATCAGGGTCCTCCACCAATAGTAGGCTGAGTCCCGCAACAAGGATATAGCACACTTTAG